>NC_066268.1:6989696-7292727 GCF_905404315.1 Leptidea sinapis
CTTTTTTAGTTTTATCATTCTCTTATTTTAGAAGTTACAGTGGGGGGGGGGGGATACATTTTACCATTTTGGAAGTATCTCTCGCGCAAACTATTCAGTTTTGAAAAAAAATATATATTAGGGACCCCAATATCATTTTCGACCTATCCATAGACACGTATGTGATATTTGGTAGGAATAAGGTTTGATGAAGAACATTTTGAGTTTCAGTTCTAAGTATGGGGAACCCCCAAAAATTATTGTTTTTTTTTTCTATTATTGTGTGAATAACATATTACGGTCCACAGAATACATATACTTACCATGTTTCAACAGTGAAGTTCTTATAGTTTCGTAAAAAAGTGGCTGCGACATACGGACGAACAGACAGACATGACGAATCTATAAGGGTTCAGTTTTTCGCCATTTGGTTACGGAACCCTAATAACGAGACTAAAGTCTGTGTAAAATGCAGGGATGTAATTACGGTCGTCACTTAAGGGTCATATATATTTCACCGGGACACCATGGCGGCGCACCAGTTGCCGCTACCAACAAGATATAAACAGCTCTATAGAGAGTTACTCGCCTGGTGTCCGTTTCGTTGCGCAATTAATTTGGTGGCGCGACCAGGTCGGTCGCGTGCACAGAATGTTACTGGTCGCGCCACCACGGATTACTATAGCGCTAACGGATGCTGCATGTGGGCCAGGTCGATCTGTTATATGATAGTAATCTCGACCATCATGTTCACAAAGTATCCTTGAATCCACGCTCTGTCCTCTAAAAATCTAATATACTATAATTTATATTGATACAGTTTATTTCTTTTATGATTTATTTGATATTATTTAAACACAATTCATATATTGAATGCAGCACCTTACAGACTAGTATTACAATAAATTTAACTTCAAATATTACCCAATACGCTGCGACGCTTGAATTAAGTAGTGGTTTCATGGAAATTTTATTAATAAACAGACGCGGCGGAATCCACGGCGCTGATGTGTACGAACGTGGTGTCTTTTGTTCTTCTCACGGAACAGAGGCACGGCTGTACCCTCAAGCAGCTGGAAGAGAGTGTGGACGCCAGGGGACAGGCGCTGCTAAAAGATGGAAGAGACCTGGGCTACGCTGGAGACACCACCACAGTTGTAAAGCATGCTGTGAGTGACTTAAACATAAAATAAAAGTAAATCTCCGACACCAACAAATCGAGGGTCAATTTTTGCAGTTTCGATCAGATCAGTACTGAGCGAAAAATGCGAAATTTGAGAGTCACATTCGGGGTGCCGACCCCAAATAATGATAAAAAAAGTGTGTGTGTGTGTGTGTACTTATGTATGCACGCAAGAAGTTTTACTTTTTTAGCCTAACAAAGCAAAAATCCTTAAAATTATTTACTCCTCGTGCTATTCTATGTTTGTAGAAAGAAAAATATTGTAAAAATCTTGCAACGATGGCTTTGACATTTAATTATTAACAAACGAATACGGCTGTACGGGCTTGAACCCTTTGCCTATCCTAATAATGGACGAAGAAAACAAAAAAAATATGAATGTCGCAAAAACAATTTAGAACCCAACTTCACCCTGTTACTTTTGTGTTATAGTGATGCGCGCGCATTTTAAAATTTCACTCTCATGATTTTTTCATAACGCGCCTGAAGAAGTATAACTTCAAAAAGATTTATTATTTGTTTCGATTACCTTAAAAACACTTTTACGAGATTCTTTCATAGTAGTATCTTGCCAAAATCGAATTAAATATAAAAACATGATTGGAATCTCTAAACTATGTCAATAATACCTCAAAAATCATTTGTGAAACCGGCTTTATTTTCGTCATAGGCATTTACAGGAATATCTATGTTATGTTGTATTTTTATTTTAAATTTAATCCCCTGTTGAAATCATTTATTCCGATGTCCAGATGATGGCAATAATTAAGCAAATAATTATTAAATTAATTTCATTTTCACGCATGAGGAAATCCAAGGAATCCAATTGAAGAAACGTTAAATATAATATTGCGTGGTTGTGGCAATTAATTCACGTTTAATTAACTACCGCAATCACGTGTTTTAATAAGTTAATTATTAAAACACGTGATTTTAATAAGTTAATTATTAGTTTATTATGGAACTAATAAGATATTAAACAGTGACAAGCCAGACAAGCCGTTATATATGACCTGAGAGTTGAACAAAGCAAACAAGATTTTATAACGAGGCGTTACTCGAACGGTTAGCTCAGTTGGTTGGAGCACTGGCACGGAACGCAGGAGGTCGGGGCTTCGAGTTTCGCATCGTTCATAAAATTTTGTTTTTCAAATTTTATATTGATAAGACTACAGATAAAAGAAACGACCACAGTGCCACACGTCGTTGGTTGCGTTCCAACACACTAACACGTATGGCCATTCTCCTTTCCAATGTATATAGAACGTCATTGTTCGTGGCAATATTTTTAATACTAATAATAGGATATAATGTTTATTTCAGTTAGACATGCTGGGTCGTGGTCTGGTCCGCAGGGAAGGGAGTGGTGATAAGACCCGCGTTCGTCCCCATCTCGGTATCGCGGCCTCACTTGAGCTGTCGTACTACGCGAATGCGGTCGTTGCGCATTACGCAGCTCCAGCTATTGTTGGTAAGATTCTACTTATTATGTATAATAATATTGTCACACTTTTTACACAAATTATCTTGCATATTATTATCACAAATTATTAATTAAAATCTTCTCGTCCCAAATACCACATAGTGTGAAGATGAAGGTTTTCAACCAGTGTGTGCTGCCAGTGATGACATACGGGAAGCAGAGGTGGTCGCTAACTATGGGCCTGATGAGAACTCGCGGTCGCTCAGGGGTCTATGCATAGAATTTCAGGAATTCAGAAATGAGATCCGTAAAATCAAAAATCAAAATCAAAACGTTTATTGAACTCATAACATTGATTTACAATGGCTTAAGTTCAGTCATACACTAATTTTCATAATAATAAATAAATAATATCAAACAGATAAAATTAAAATCAAACAAATCAAATAAGTAATATAAATAACATCAAACAATTAAAATCACACTTTAAGTAGATCAATTCAATTCCAGGCTGCTTTATCATTTAAATAATCTTGGATATTGTAATAGCCTTTGCTGCTTAATTTACTTTTTGTGTAGGCTTTGAATTTATTTATAGACATATTTGCTATATGTTCGGGGAGTTTATTATAGAAGCGAACACACTGACACCTTAAGGAATTACTGACTTTATGGAGTCTTGTGGCAGGCATGACAAGTCTACCCCTATTCCTAGTATTAATACTATGTTAGTCACTTAGTTTTGTGAACTTATTTTTATTCTTTTGTACAAACATCAAATTCTCGTAAATGTATTGTGAGGCCACTGTCATAATACCTATTTCTTTAAACTTATTCTTTAACGAAATTCTAGATCCCATGTTATAAATGGCTCTAACGGCTCTCTTCTGCAGCACAAATATCGTATCGATCTCAGCAGCATTACCCCATAAAAGGATACCATAGCTCATAATGCTGTGGAAGTAACTAAAATATACTATTCTGGCCGTATCTATGTCAGTCAGTTCTCTTATCTTCTTAACCGCATATGCTGCAGAGCTTAATCTGTTTGCTAAGGCAGATATATGGTCACCCCACTGAAGCTTCTCATCTAGAGTTATACCCAAGAACACTGTCTTATTTACAAGATCCAACATTTCTCCATTTAATTTAATAATTAAAATTTTTGCTTATTTACTAATTTATTTGTCTTTTTTATGTATTTATTTATTTTAATATACTTTTTCAGCTTGTTTCTGCTACATTTAATTCTCTTAACCTCTTTAGATGAATTCAGGTGACTATTGTGACTTGTAAGGTTAATTATTAAACTATTGTTGGAATTAGTCTTAGCAGAAACAACTTCAGGAGCGCTACAGACCAACTCATCAAATAAACTTTGGTTATGTGAGGGAGTCAAATTGGATTTATAGATCTGAAAATTACTGATTTCATTCATTTTTAGCATCATGCAATTCAATTTCTAACTCAGTGATGCGCTTCAGGGCCTCTTCATATGCATCACTACAGTTCCCAAAACCTTCTAATATCATTTGAAGTTGGTCACGTTCCCCAATAGCATTTGAACATTTCTCATCCAACTCAGCCATCTCGCTTTTCAACTGTCTATTCCTGGCTAGCATATCAATTAATTCCTTTTCATTTTCATCCCTTTCCTTATGCAACTGCAGGATTTCCTCTTTAGCTGCCTTTAATTGCTGCAAAGTCAGTTGGAGGTTAATCTCCTCCTGACGAGCTAAGGCTCCGCGAGTCATCATTTTGGTCGTTTTATACAAAACAATATCCAAAAACAATGACTTACAAGGTTATAAAATAGTAGAAGTTTATAAAATAAAATACAAAGACAAAAAAAAAAAAATTAAAATTATTGAAGTAATATCATGTAAAGTAGTTTTATGTGGTGTATAATATATTATAGTGTGTTAGTTATTTTGTTATTTTGAAAAGAAATACTCCCTGAGATTATTTTGAATTCAATCTTCTGGTTCCTTTTGTACAGTTTAAAATCCGACCGTTAGCACGAACAATTTTAAGTACACCGGACACCCGTCTGCACACTGCAGCTGTTGAACTTTATACACTTTTATTTAATAGTTTACCGACATTAAAATTTACTTGCATAACATAATATTTTATATTTTGAAGTCTTAAAATTATTTTAAAATAGAAATAAATTTAACAAATTAAACTTGACATTAGTATTCGACTTTAGTAGTAGTATCGTATGCAAACTAATAGTCAATATCGTATGCAAACTAATAGTCCGTAGGAGAACTAAAGTCACCGACAAAGCCCAAATTAATGTGAAACTGAAGTGGTAGTGGGCAGGGCACACAGTTCGACGGACAGATGGACTTTGGGGCAGTAAAATGCCCGAATGGTGACCACGTACCGGAAAACGCAGTGTCGATAGGCGCAAGATGGACCGATAAACTGGTCATGATCGCCAGAATACGTTGGATGAGGGTAGCGCGGGACCGATAATCGTGGAGATCTTTGGGGAGGTCTTTGTCCAGCAGTGGAAGTCGTCCGGTTGATTTGATGATGATGATGTACAATAGTATATTACATGCGAGTCAAACCGCGGGGCACAACTAAAGTTTATATTAATCAAATTTTTTCAGCGGTGGCCATCGAAAGTATACTGTGCGAGTCGAACGAAGATGACGAGGAAGAGTACGTGAGGCATAACGAGATAATGGAGCGAGCGCTACAAGTGTGCGGAGTGTTGGGGCTGGAGTTCATACTGTGTGCGCCCTGCCAGCGGCTGGACGAGAGGCTGCAGCAGGCGCTGGGGGCTCTGGTGGCCGCTGACGTCATCAGCGCACAGGTCGGTGTTGTGCGCTCCACATTCAAGCGAGATCCCCTTTTTATGATAATAAGGGACGAGACGAGCAGGACGTTCAGCTGATTGCAATTGATACACCCAACCCATTACAATGCAGTGCCGCTCAGGATTCTTGAAAATACCAAAAATTCTAAGCTCGTCACCTTATCCTTACCTGAGACATAAAGTGGTCATTTGCCTAGTATGTTTACTAGCTTCGGCGCCCTTCAGACTATATTAATTAATACACATTACTGCTTCACGGCAGAAATAGGCGCCGTTGTGGTACCCATAATCTAGCCGGCTTCCTGTGCAAAAAAGCCTCCCACTGGTCGTCGCTTTAATATCAATGAAATTCTCGGCGAGAGCTTCATTAGGCACACACTCGCAAAGTACTCAATACAGTTCTCAAGGTCGATGACGATGAACGCAGAAGTCTTTACTGCGACAAACATATTTTTTTGGTTTTTTTAATTCATCAATGGGTGATTCCATCAACGCGGTAATACGTTTCCACGCATCGTAGATTTTTACTTTATTTTTATAATCTTTTAAACTTATATTCCACAAAATCGGTTCTGCTTGAACCTATTTTAGGAATGCCACTCTAGTTCGGTCGTCCAAATCCGGCTCATATTGATGTTCAGTAAAAACCAGCAAAACTGTTGTAATGGACGAGTCTCTCGCTATCGACACTAAGAAACATGCGAGTGTGGAGTCAATAGAGACTCTCCTCTGTTCTAGTTTCGTTCTATTTTTTCTCGCGCCAAAAAACCGACGACAATCGAAGAACATGGCTAGAACTGGTGTTTTTTTCGCCTTCTCGCAAGATTCTCGCGTGAATGTGGAGCGGGTTTGAGAGAGGTGGACGGCGTACTGGAGCGTGCGAGAAAGAGATACATAATAGTTTGTTGGCTCTTTCATGATACATGACACTTATAAATGTCAAACTTTCCGCTGAGCGTCAGTTTAGCCGTCTATCAGCGTATTTATGTAATAAAATAAATCGTATCCTCAAAATATATTCTATGATATTACATCTTAGCAAAAAAGCTTTAAATTTAATTAGACTGACATAAGAAACTGACACACGCAGTACAAATACACCCCCCCCCCCCCCCCCCACACACACACACACACACACACACATACATACACACACACACAACGCGCGCGCGTACATCAAATGCAATCGACACAATCGTTTGGCTATGTTATTACAGACGCAGAACATTCTCGAGGAGCAGATGTGGTCGCAACGTTTCGCCAAATCTCTAGAGGATGACGAAGATGATGAACAACAACCTGATCCGACTCAGAAGATCAAATATAGGATATCAACAAGACCCGAAGCTATTGCAGAAAGGTAATGAACACTTGTTAAGTAGTTAATGAAAGGCAGTTATTTTCGAAATACAAATATGCGAATTTGCGATTGGTAACAATTTGTGTGGAATTAGAATGTATTAGGTCATTATTTAACTACAATTTCAAAAGACTGAGAAAAAGAGAAGAGAATTTCTCTTCTCTTCTTCTTCGCAAGAGCGACATCTTTAGTCAATTTCCTAATATGTAAATACTGGGGTTGAGGAGGTTATCAACTGTAGGGTAGATCCTGTAGATGAAGCCACAACCTGAGAGTTGAACAAAGCATACAAGATTTTATGACTCATTGACTTTTATGTCACTCGAACGGTTAGTTCAGTTGGAAGAGCACTCGCACTGGACGCGAGAGGTCGTGGGTTCGAGTCCCGCATCGTTCACAAAAATTTGTTTTCAAATTTTATTTGTGTATTTCAAAAGAGGCTGAGTCCGCATATAACGAACAAAACGTAACGAGCAAAAGAGAATGAGTATGCTTTCGTTCACCATTGTTCTTTGACTGCGGACAGGGCCTAAAGAACTCAATATCTTAAAACTAATAAGATCGATGAAATGGTTTATTTTGTTCTTATTTTCGGACGGAACCCGAGACATCGCGGGTTCGTTCCTGCATCGTTTATAAATTTTGTTTTAAATAAAACACTTTTAAAGGATTAAAACGCCTGTAATTGTAACTGTTTTTATATTAGATTATTGCGTAAAAGTTACATTATTATTTTAGTTAACCCCACGACAACTTTGATAGAAGAGGACACTGTCAGTAAATTTTGCCAAAAACCATCTGTATACAGCAAATACCACCTCCGAGGCAATAAATGGCGCTAAACTTTATAGTGACAAATACTATTTTTGTATCTGGAAAGGTCTTGAAACGTCGAACACTCGAGTTAATGAAAGAACATTTTGGTTACTAATTTAATTTATTCTCCCTATCAAAGTTGTCTTTGCAATTGGAACTCTACTTGAGCGTGAATTATTAATTTCCAGACGTTGTCTAATACGCTCACTAAAGCCATTGCTAGAAGCTTACTCAGCCACATGCAGAAGTCTTCGAACGGCTTCGCAAAAGGAAGTAGTCACAGAAGCGCTCGATTTGCTCACCGAGGCGTATACACAGAACAAGATGCAATATGGTAAGTTTTAAAAAGCTTTAAAATTTTTTTTTTTTTACATTGAGTCATCCCACGGGTAGACGGAGTGACGTAGGTATGCTATAATAACACGGCTCCTTATGCTCACTGAAATAGAATTGCTTGCGGCGGTGTCGTGTGCTGGGTCTTCTTCTTCAAATATGTGCGAAGGGAATGATGGCTGGTCCATGCGTCATCTCATAAACGAGTGCTGCTTGTGGTACCAGGTTAATCTGTTATAGTTAATAAATCTTTGTATTTGTTGGATACTAATTATGACAATAATCACGACCATCATGTTCACGAAGCATCCTTACACAAACAATGAATTCAAGTTCTGAAGGTTGATGCAACCAATATACGATAATTTATATTTTTACATTTAATTATTTATTACTTTTAATGAAATATTTGATAATAATAAACACGGCATATATTGGATGCAGCACCTTACAAACTAATATGTTATGTATATTACAGCCATAATAAAATACTCTATTTAATTGAAAAGAGTTGCCATTTAGTTTCTTGTATGTTCTTCTCACGAGCTAAACTTTTTCCGGACATGGTAAATTCAGTAATTTAAAAGAAATATTTATAGTGACGTATTCAAAAGCGCTTAGTTTGAGCTAGCTAATTGAATATAATTTATTTGACTTTGACGATGAGCAGCGAAGGCAACGTTACTCTGATGCACGCACGTCTGCAGTCATACATTTTTCTACCGTGAAGCAGTAATGTGTAAGCATTTCTGTGTTTCAGTCTGAAATGCGCCGTAGCTTGTGAAATTGCTGGGCAAATGAGACTAAACATCTTATGTCTTAAGGTGACGAACGCAATTGTAGTGCCACTCAGAATTTTTGGGATCATCAATAATCCTTAGCGGCACTGCATTGTATTGGATAGGGCGTACCAATTACCATCAGCTGCACTCGTGATAAAAAAAAATGTATTATACATGAATAATATTATAAATAATTGTTCACAGGTGAATCAGTGTCAACAGATGCAATAAAGAATTGTCTACGCTTGCTGCGACAGTGGGGCGTTATAGACATGTACACCGAAAACAAGGAACGGAAAATCAAATTGTTGCACCCGTACAATAACAAACAGAACTTAGACAATATATGTAGTAATATTTACAAGTATAATATGGACACGCCCTTGTTGAAGTGAAGTGAACTGTAGTGATAATTATGACTAGTGAATAAGCAATGTGTGATGACATATGTGCTGGTTTTATGTCCAAATAACTGTAGAACAAACGGAGAAAAGTTTGTGTGATGTGTAGACGATAGTATAAAATTAACTGAAGATATGTTCTGGGTATAAAATTATAAGTTATTTATTAATTTAGGTCTGAAAAAACATTTTACCATAATATAACACCATTACCATTTGAATTTATATATAGCATTCTTTATTTTCAAATCTGTATAATAAAACACAAAGCTCAATCTATGATGGCGAATGCAGGGTTGTGTTTGATTTAATATAGAAAATGGTTCTATGGTACTTTAACGACATCAACTCTGATAAAAAACTATAGGTTTTTCATTTAATGACATATTCACCATTTTAGTGAATTTAGAAAATGTACTCTGTAAGATTTAAATATTAATGTGTTTCAAGTCTCGTATATCATCGGTTAGTTAGTTTTAGTTTCAATGTATTGTTTACGGCAAACATATTGCCAGAAAAAAGGTTTTTCAGTTTCATAAGACTGTGACAGGGTTTCTTATTAATTTTGCTTGATAAGGGACTATGAGAATAAGTATGTAGATATAGATACTATTTTCTTCTGTTTTAGAGTCAGAATACTACATTGCTCATATTATCTTTAAGTCATATAGAGTCTTTAAAGTAATAAAAAATGTATTTATTTTACCTGTGGTTATTATGATATTGCAGTTCATAATAATAAAAATGTTGGTTCATTATGTTTTGTCATTATTGAGTCTTAATTTCAAATTGCATTGAAACTTCATACTAATACGTCAGATATAAATAAATTGTAACCGGCATAACATATGTGAATGTAAAGTATTTTTAGAAAATAGGAAAGACAAACTTTGTACAATAAATTTGGTGAGGTTTGTTAGGTAGTTTTTTTTTATGATAGATAAAAAGTACTATTAATTTGTAGTTAAATATACAACGTACAACCCCACAGGGTTGCCACCGCAGCAAGTACAACTTCAAAATTTGAGGTTATGTTGTCAAAAGATTTTTTGACTGTGATAGCTCCTTATATCATATGTTACCAAAACAAGTTACAAATAAATATTTTGCTAGCTGTTGAAGAATAATTTTTGTATATTCATAAGCTGGTTTAAATATAAAATACCAGTTCAGTATGGAATGGACTTGTTCATTAAGCATTGTCATACCAATCTATTAAGTTTACTGACAACACTGTATTTAAAAAATTAATATTCACATTAAACTATTCAGTCACATTGATCACAATATAATGAGTAATATTTTTCTGTCGCCATTTTCAGTCTTACTATTGCAGCTTATCAGATACAGCAAGTTACAAATTAGATTATGACTGACTGTAGACTTTTAGGCTGAGATCTATATACTGTACTCAGACTTTACTGCTGTAATACTTACCTGATTTTTGTATTGCTCTGTCTTAGCTAACCTATGTATAATTTAAGCTGTCAAATGACTATAAAAACTAAATCAAAGATTACGCTAAGCTTAAACTGAGCTAAGTTTTCCTTGCGTAAGTAAAGTCTGAGCATTGTCTAAGTATGCTCTATAGATGTCAGGAAGTTCCCTTTGGGTATGGAACCATAAAAAGAGACAATAGTTTCCTAAACCACATTATTGGGTAGTTATTTTTAAGTAATAGAATGAGCAAGATACCTACTTGGTGTGAGTGGATTCTGCCCGTTACATGTACAATATAGTATAAGTATGGCTTTTAGAACCCTGATATCCTGATACTGCACTCATCTACTATTTGGTGGCTGTAATACTAGTGGTAGTACAGCTCAGTATAATATATGTTAGATTTTCTGCTACTATAATTCTGTCCCACTCATATACAGGTGGAACAGTCGTGGGCGCATATTTATAATATTAGGACATGCTTGACGGCTATGGTCAGTGTGAATACATGGAAGACTCCTTTTCTCAGAAAAAAGACCCAGTGAGATAGGTGTTTGCCAGACAGAAAAACATCGTCCAGTTAATTTCACCTGTATATAACCAATATTTAACAATAACAACAATATTTAAGTACAAGAATTGCTCATTTAACCGACTTCAAATGAGGAAGTTCTTAATTCGTCTATATGTTTTTTTTTATATATAAAACGATTATTATTATGCAATAATAATATGTAATTGGCAGCAGGCTAATTCTGTCGTGTTTTCACAGAATTACCCGAATTACTACTTGTCAGATCGTACAAAACTTTGGACAATGTTTTTTCTGAGTGTTGCTTAGTAAAACTTGGGTATGCCTATATTTTGTAACAGAGTATAAATAATGATCATTTAGGTACATCGTGTTTGATATTTTGTTCTGTAATCTGTGGATGTTTGTCATTTTGAAAGCTTAAAAAATTTAAAAATCTACACTAATATTATAAAGCTGATGTGGCTATTTGATGGTTTGAACGCACTTATTTTTAATCTGGCTTAGATAATTGTTTACATGTTATGTAAAAAATTCCAGGCCTTAAAGTATAATGCAAAATATTAGTTATTTTTGCTTACATAAAAACTTAATTTGGTTTAATTATATAGTATATAATATGAACCATTCTTGAAAAATTACCTTACTGATGGTGAATATGTCAGCATCAAAATCTTTTGCATTGTTTAGAAAGATTTTCTATATTAATAGACATCCACAGATAGTAGAAACGATAATGATGGCTGTGTTTAGTCTAACCAGTGGTTATTTTGTGATGTTCTGAATGGGAATCTGTTATGTTCTTGTGTGTGTTGAAAAATTGTTGTTAAAATTGACACGTCACATTGACATAAATTGGATTCCCTTATTATAGGTAGCATGAGCTGTTTATGTATATAAACTTATTTTTATATAAAGGGAAGATTACGAGTTTAAATATAATAAATAAACATCATAGAAATGGTTTTATTGTATATACCTTTATGAGCAATTTAACAAAACAGCAGATATTAGCGCGGGCTATACACAATTCGGAAGTGTCACTGGTTGCACACCGCCACTGACCTGTATAAATACCCCTGGACGGGTTGTCCTAGGAATGGGCGTTATATCCTAGCATAAATCGTTTTCACAACGTTATCGCTGAGCCACAACGCAAAAATTATGAATGACATTGACAACGATCTATTTCTCACAACACTAAATTTCTCTCTCCCACAGTCTCCTGTCGCATTGTCGCACATTGTACAATAACATGACACAGGGCGACTTTGTTGTGGTGGTGGGATCATAATTTGATCATTTCAAAACAACGCCAAAGCTACTCAAACAAAAAACATAATTATTGAATTGGTGTGGTAGTTGTGAAATAAATCGTCTCAATCGAAAAACGAACATTAAAAAAACTCTTTTAAAACAAAATGACACACGGTGGTTTTAAAATAGAAGTTTTCGACAACGTTGTAAGAACGCCGGTAACGTTTCGCTGTGTTATTAAGAAAATAAGTGACGACACATCTAGGTTGTTCCATATGTTCGACAGCAATTTTTTTGTGCTTATTTGAAGCGCCTTTTGCGAGCTTCTAGAGAACTAATTTTAACGTATAATACAAATGGCTGCGAGAGAAACGTAAAATACTCAAGTATTTTGCATTTTGAATTAGTTTCGGTCGTTTTCCATGTTATTTATACTTCAGGAATCAACGTAATAATCTACACATTTTTTTTGTAAATAGTTTTCGTATTGATGTTTGTTTCGCTGCGGTTGTCAGCACTAGTTTTAGTACCGCAGACTCTCGCTGCATGGCCAATAGCGCCCAAACAGCGAATAACATGTACAAAAGCTTTGACAGCCGCCAGTCCAGTGGTATATAGTAGAGGTCAGTGCACACCGCACAGGCAAGTGATATATCGTCACATTCGTAGATCGTGTGCCATAGACCGGTAATTTTATTTTATTTAATAAGATGGGCTCATAATATATAATAAGAATAATTTAGTACTTCAAATGCAAATTTTTTCATTGAATATTGTACAATTACTTACAAGTATTCACACCCCTTTCTTTCCCGCTTGTCAGAATGAGACAGATAAAAGTCGGTACCAGCACACAGTCTGAAATGAAAACTATTGAGACGCTCTTTTTTTAAAGGCCCGACAGGCCTAGATTCGACAAACTGTGTGAAAGCATTTTGTACTGACTCCTGAGAAGAAAACGTAGAAAATTGTCCAAATCACGAAAAAAATGGTAGTCCGTTGGAGCAAGATCTGGCGAATACGGAGGGTGACGAATGGTTTCTAGTTGCAGTTCCTTTAGCGTTAGAATGGTTTCTCGTGCTGTATGAGGTCTCGCGTTAGTATGGAGCAATAATGATCAAGATCAATTCATGAGTCGGGGCTGTTTCACTGCTAGTAGCTATCATTCTTCGGAGTTCAGCACAGTAGACATTTGCCGTTATTGCTTGACCAGAACAATTCGTGAGCCATTTTTTCAATGATCTTGCGCAGCACTGCACTGTTATGGGCAGGGCATATCAATTATCATCCTGATAGTCTCGTACCTTATTTTCATAAAAAAAAACTACGTTTAAAAAAACCGACTTCAAAAACTGAAAATTATCAAATAACTAAAAATTTAATTTAATACACCTCTTATGCAAACCTTAACCTTTAATATTAATAAAATACTATTATTTATATGTGCTACCTATTAATAGGTTTTAAGCCAGTGCCAAGCTCTAAACAAAATAAAACTTAATATTATAAATAGCTTACTTCCTGTATTTATTAAGGTCTGGCCTTGCGTGTCTGTCCGCTTGGGTTGTTTTGTTCTAGACGAAGCTATCCCGCTCAAAGTCACACGTGGTGAGCAAACAAATGGATTACGTAAATTGGAGCATAAATCTCAGAGTAATCGGTGTACATACATAAAAAAAATGCCGATCGAATTGATAACCTCCTCCTTTTTGAAGTCGGTTAAAAAAAGAATCTACTTTTCATCGCATGTCACAATTCGATCCAATATTCCTTTATTTCTGTTTCAATTCAACAAGGCAGCACAAGTTTCAATGCGCATTCCTTTCTGCAGATCAGTCAAATCATGAGGCACCCATTTTCCTTATTTTTTTAAGTATAGTTTTATTTGAGTGAGTCCATATTGGTGGTAAGGTTGGTTCTTCAAATCAAAGTTTCCAATTCCATCACGAAAGTGCTTAAGCAAAAATCGCACTGTGCGTTCATTATCAGCCAATTCTCCAAACGCAACATTGAAATTGCGAGCTGTTTCTGCCTCGTTAGTTGCGCGTCGGAACGTGTATTCAAAAATCACACCAATTTTCGAAGTATCCATCTTTCTTGTCTAAGCTGAATAAAAAAAACTAAGACTAAGAGTCGATAATCGAATGTGAATAACTATGTAGGTATAATGTTAAAAAAGTTTGACTCAAAAATCACAATCCATGAATTCGAAGTACCTATTGCAATAAAACGGCAATTTCATACTTAAGCCTCTATTATATTAAATACTACGTAACTTCGATTCTGTCCAATGCAATTGAGTGACCAGAAACGATATCCTTACACATCCTTCGATACAAACTTCATTATAAAGTCATAAACGCAATTGGCTACTTCGTATGTTCGGCAAGACTTTCATCCCAAACAGTTTGTTATATATATCACTTCTGGAATTAAATATATAAATTAAATTTGTACCATCGTGGTAAAAAATACTTCTAAGTGAATTGGTTAGTCTTTAAACCTCCTTGAAGATCTTCTTCTACTTTGTTGTTACTTATTCGCAAAATTTAACCATAGTTTTCCACGATCACATAATTTCCAAAACTTTTCAAATACGTTTTGTCTTTGTTTAAGAGTCAGCATACTGTTATATATCTAAGTACCTACCTATAGTTTTTGCTGGAAGAATAACGCCCGTTTTGGAGGAGTAGGTATTCTTTTCCTGCATTCGTTAAGCGCTTCCTCTTAACATATTATCTACTACGATTCATGCGAAAAGACTAAATCTGTATTGCTGCAGTGAAGGACCGGATAAAGTATGACCAGCAGAGCAGCTTGATCAGATTAGTTTCTAGTCCTACGCACAGTCCACTCTACAAGAAGTCAACTGATCTGCGGCTGTATTGCTCAGCTGACGGTGGCCTTTACAAGCATACGTATATATCGAATGAAAATCGATATTTCCACTTATGTGTGTGATCACAGAATATTAGATTTCTTTCTACTCCATGATTATTTGTACTTGTTAATTTAATGCTTCTATTCTCTTTGGGAGAAACTTCATTTGTCAACAGTCAACATCACTTTACAACTCTGTAGTGTATAAATTCTCTTTGAACTTTACTGTTACGTTGGCTGAATGCGCATACTGTGTAGAGCAAGAGAAAGAAAAAAAATTTACGCCTTTACGCCGTCTGTTTTGAATTTTGACAGTCTGCTTTGGCGACTCTGCTGTGTGAGAGAGTTTGTTATAATTTGTGTATCTTTTTTTAATTTAATTTAGACTTTAGTATAAATGTGAGGTAATTTATACCTTGACTTTAATTATGTGTGTTTAAGTGGTTAACTGTTTAGTTCAAATTAATGTTTTCAACTTATGTTTCGTGATAAAACCACAAAATAATGATAATGTGCAAGTGGTCGAATGAATCTGTGACATGCCTTCTAGTGTGTTTAATTTTAATAACTTCGACAAAGGATTTTGTTGACTCTTTGGAATATGGTAAGTTTAAAATTCTTAACCTTACTAGTATTTTTTTATAACTTATGCTTTTTCAGTTCGAATGCGTTGACACTGCAGTTTCTCATTAGTTATTTTGATGTACACAAACAGTATACAATAATAATTATGCTTAATAATTGTCTAATATGAATGTGTAATGTAATGTGAATAAGTATAACATACTTAAATTATCTGAATAATCATTAATGAATTCATTCAATTTAAAAAAAAAAATTAATATAGTTATATATTTTTTAAATCTTAAATAAAAATCCTGGTAGTTTTAAGTTACTTCTTCAGAATATATAAAATTTATTATTCAAAAGGTTCACAACATTCCACAATTAAAGAATCAGTAAAAAAGTTCAGAAAGATTGTTCTTCTTTCAAATTATATCATGTATGATATACCATACCATATACTTTTACTGTTTTAAATATAATCAACTTTTTGTAATTCCGTTTTGAGAATTTCGTAAATTTTATATCTGTGTAATTTAAACTGCAATGTAGTTAATTAAATATTTCTATTAGTTACCTATACACCTATAAAAACATCTTGTGTATATATATCTCACTAGCTGACCCGACAGATGTTGTTCTGTTCATAATAAAAAAGAACTTGGAAAATACATTCTTAGCGGACGTCTACTCGGTGAAAAGAATATTCCTAACAAATTTCAAGTCTTTAGCTCTAATGGTTCCAGAGATATTGTGATGAGTGACTATATACATGGAAATCTCTTTTATATATTATATAGACTTATTATTATTAAGTGTAAGTATATTTATAATGTCTAATAATTTTTTATACATTGTGGTGTGACGCTATAATGACATCATTAAATGAATAGAGGGGTAGAGCTATCTTACCTTAATAGTAAAAAAAGAATTCTTTAATTTACAGTTTCATACAAACAAATTGTATATTTCAATCACCCTTATGAGGAAATAAAATTTCAATCACCCTTACATGGTTAGATAGGACAGCATGTAGTAGGTGGTAGTGCTTATGCTAGCATGCGGCTACTAGATATCTAACAGGTTATTCCATAATAGAAGGACTCTGCGCCTTGATATTAGCAAGTGAAACACCTTTATGCTAGTGTGTGTGGGGTTGCGGGGTATACCAGTTACACAATTTTTTCTCCCTTAAATAATCATATATCCACAAATACTTTTATGTTATTGTTTTTACACTTTTTCACAATACACAACGCCATTTTTTAAATATTTTATTGTGTCACAAACTGATCTGGCACAGACAATGGCAAATCTCATAATGGAGGCTGATCGGCTTGTATATTGTAAGTGTATGTGTGGGGCTTTGTATTTACATGTTTA
Source organism: Leptidea sinapis (assembly GCF_905404315.1). Lineage (NCBI taxonomy): Eukaryota > Metazoa > Arthropoda > Insecta > Lepidoptera > Pieridae > Leptidea > Leptidea sinapis. The sequence goes on from NC_066268.1 coordinate 7,006,863, forward strand.
CTGGCTTGTTTGGTGCCTCACTCTTATGTAAGGTGATATTGAGTCCTTATTTTTTACTCGTCTGTGGAATTATGTAGGTTTTTTATTTTTAAATATTTTTTTTGTGATTATAGTTAAGTATTTCTACCAGTGTGTTTATTTACTGTCGCCATAGTAACGCCATGGTGTATGTTTAAATAAAATTTTTATTCATAAAATAATAGTTTTGGATATTTAAAAGAATACTAAAGGTAGTTTAAGTCTATATTATAGTATACAAATAAATTTTGAAAGCACAATTTTATGAATGATGTGGGACTCGAACCCACGACCTGGCATTCTGTGCCAGTTCCTCACAACTATATATTATATACTTTTAGTTTTATTTTAATAAATTATTTTCTCATTTGCACTTTTTATAGGTATCCTTTATCTTCACAATTTGTGAATAGATTTTAACATGTTAACTGTTTTAGTGTATAGAGTTGTATAGAAACTTAAGATTATTCAAACCTTTAACCTTCGATTTGCTAAATGATCTAATGAGATCGGTGAAGACAGAAGACTGCCGCAAATCCTACATGTTCCATAGTTTAAGGTAAAATGGTAAAATGTAAATGATCCTGGGGAACTCAACCTACAACTTTTCTATGAGTCCATAGGTAGATGCTTAAGATATTGACTTTTTGAACAACATGATGCACAACACAATATATTATGTTGCTACAGTGTATGGCATAATGAATAGATAAAATGGTACCTGCTGCGTTGTTGTGGAAAAAATATATATTTTATGTTAAGTAATTGAAAGTCCCTTGGTTTTCAAGATATTCGACATTTTCGAAAATTTTAAAAAATTACACCCTTCCCCACTCTTTTTGGTGGCAAGACTCCAAATGTAGAGATTTTTCAATTTGTTTTTGGATACCATCTTTAGATAGATACACTATTGACTATTGAACTATGATTTCTGGGGGTGCACACAGTTTTTTTTTAATGTAAGATCTAACTCAAATTTCACATAGTATATTTTTTTCTTAAGTTTAACAATATCACCTGAGTGTTAAAGTGTGAAGCCTGAGTGTGCCAATATTAAAAAAAACATGCCTGTTTCATTAAGATTCGGAGATGGTATAACTCACTGTATTTTCAGTGATTCATACAAAATAAATTCCTATTTCAATGAGTACCAGCTTACATATCAGCCATGTTAGTGGATCATTTATTTAAAAGCATTCATTTCTATGAATAATAAAAATAAGACAGTAACCAATGTCTATTGGTCAATGGCTAAGAACACAGAGGTACTATTTAGCCCTGTCTAATTTTATACCATGGCAGACATTCTGTTTCTAGGTTTGGTCATCCGTCCCACATAGCCTGTCTTTAGCCTACCTACCTATGATGTGAGCAAAGACTATTTGACACTAGCTGACCTGGCAAACGTTGTTTTGCCATATAAATTTTATATGTAAACCTACCTTGAGCTTCAACATATCTATTACAAAAGATTTCATTGAGATCGGTCGAATAGTTTAGGAGTTATTAGGGAATTTTTTATATATATAGATTAGCGTTTTAAAGAATCATAATATTTACAATAGTTATGTGTGTTAAATTAGCAATTTAAAAATGAATGAGTAACCTCATTGAGGGTCATTGGTTCCGCAGGCGTGAGGAGGTGGCGGAAATCCGGCGATAGCACGCTTTTACATGAGTCTAATTTGACATGGTAATATATAATTAATTAAATATTACCGATACGCGGGCCTAGACTTTATCAAATACTTTTGTAAAAAAAAATATGGCGGCCATTTTAGAATTCGCCATCTTGGTTTTAATTGTTGTCAAGGCGGCGATAAGTAATTTACACTAAAATTTAAGCTGTCTTACTATTGAGGTTTTTATGATGATGTTAATAATGGTATGTATGTAAATAGGCACATAATTGAATTTGCTAGAAACTGTTATAACCATAATGTTAACACCTGGCTAAGTCGAGTTAGTAGGTCTTGTAGGTGCGCTTTTACAACATGATACCAGGAAATGGTTAAAACAAATGTATTAAGAAAATCAACGGTGTTACTTTTTCTGTACTTTATGTGTAATCAGGGTCGGATTTAAACATAATGCCACCAATGGGCACCGCAAAAAAAACCGCCCCAATAATTTTAATTAAACTTATAGTTTATATATTTTATTTTTCAAAACTAAAATAACTAATTTATTGCAGAAACTTTATCAAAACAAATACTAATTAATTTTTTTGTAATTCCAGAAAATAAAAAAATCGATTATTATTTTAAATGTCCAAGGGATTAAATTGATTAAATCGTTTTTATTATTAATTTTTACTAAACGTGCCAAAATTATAATTTACAAATAATGGATAAATTGAATTTCTTGAATTATCAATTAAACCAGAAATTATTAACTAACAGAATTAATTAATTTTATTGAGCAATATTGATAAGACTAAAAAAAAAGTTTTTCACTTTCAAAATTTTACCGCCCTAAAAAATTTGCCGCCCTGGGCACTTGCCCCAACTGCCCCTAGTGTAAATCCACCGCTGTGTGTAATAAACCAGGATCTCGATATACCGACAAATATGAACGACAAATGAATTTAAAATGGACGTTTACAGAAATAGGCAAAACCTTACATAATTTCCAACTTCCTCTCATCACTGCCAGTTGCGTCCATATACAGCCGAATGAATAATCATTAACAACATTATTATATGTCAATGCAAGGTTGTGCTCCATTGATTTCCTTGACTACTGATACATCTATATCTATATATATAAAAATGAATTGCTGTTCGTTAGTCTCGCTAAAACTCGAGAACGGCTGGACCGATTTGGCTAATTTTGGTCTTGAATTATTTGTGGCAGTCCAGAGAAGGTTTAAAAGGTGAATAAATAGGAAAATGCTGCTAAATTAAATAAAAACAACAAATTTGTTTTTCCTTTGATGTGTCCATACATAATTTCTATGAGAGAATTTATTGACGCACGGTTTGACAGTTCTGCTGTGAATCAATTTCATCACGACAGCAGGGTGCATATTTTACGAAGTAATTTTTGATGTTATAATATATTTTTGACAAATTCATATAAAAACATAATTTTATTTATTATATACAGAACAACGTCGGTCGGGTCAGCTAGTAATATGTATAAATATGTTTAAATATTAACTTCGTTTTTTTTTTTGTTATAATGCAACTATACTTAGTAGCTTTATACTAGAAGCAGGTGCTATAACGGAGGGACACGTGCAGAGGCCCTTATCCAGCGAGAAGGTCTCTTTCATTTAGGTTGTTTAGAACTCGTGCTCTTTTAAGTCGTTTTGGCCGGTTTGGGACAAGGAGCTCACGAGAAGGCTTGTCCGGGAGGAGTTCTAAGACGAGATCTATGTTTTTGTCGAGTTGCCGCGATTTAACCAGAGGAATCTTTACGTACAGATGGGTCTCATCGTTGGTTATGAACCATGGCGCTTTTACGATGCTTTTCAGGATTGAGTTTTGAGACCTTTGGACTATCTCAATATTGGAGTGGCTTGCTGTACCCCAAAGCTGGATCCCATAAGTCCAGATAGGTTTAATGAGATCCAGATTTGCTGAGAAACTGTGGAGTTGCTACCAATAATAATAATAATATAAATTTATTTCATAGAAAGAATTCCATAATAATTGTTAGTAAAATGTCCTTATTATGTTGGAATATAATTATAACTAAACAGGCATATGAAGCCGCATAAATGCCTTTGTAATCGGCGCATCGTAATGACTAGCAATGGTTTGCAGAATGATGATAGGGATAGCACAAAGTATTACGATATTAAAAAAAATTGTTAAAAAACGTTTGTGTGGTAAAGGTTTCTCTAACATAAATTCCTTTCTTAATGACACCACGGATTGGGAATGGAGTGACCGCCCTCAGGCTATTAAATAATAAGTTTCGTTGTACCTCATTACTTTGTAAACATATATTTTTTTATGAAAAAAAAGGCCCGCTGAGCTTGTTGCGCCCATTATTTTAGGAATGGGTGGTCGTTTTTGATTTTCAATAAGTGATGTAACATCCTATTTTGAATAAAAATATTTGAATTTGAATGACGTGGTTCTTTTGCGTTGGATGGCATGGAAGCCGTCCACCAATAGCCACTACAAGTTTCTGAATTTTAAATTAATTTCGTCTCGCTTAGCTGCGATGTGCTTTCCAAATGTTAACTGTATTTGAAAAATCCACTAAAGATAATACCCATTATAACAAAATTATATAATACTAGCAGATTCGGCAAACGTTGTTTTGCCATATAAATTATTTTTAGAGTTAAACCGTTTCAGTTGCTATGTCCAAGAAACCGTTTGCAATTTACAACATTACTTTATTTTTCTAAAATAAAAGCATTTTTGTAAAATAAACATAGCTCAAGTTACTCCTTATTACATCAGCTACCTGTCATTAAAAGTCCCGTCAAAATCGGTCCCAACCATTTCAGACATTAGCCGGAACAAACAGACTTAAAAATCTTATTTTGGTGTATGTACCGTATATATATTCATATAGATGTAGTAAAAAACGGTTATTTCAATATTACAAACAGACACTCCAATTTTATTTATATGTATAGATAACATATTTCCTAATGTATCTGGAAGTGTTCGCCAAGTGTACTTTTTACTGCCGAAGAGCTCTCTTAGAATTTCATCCAGGTCCAAACACACAGAGCAAGTTAAAAAAAAATAACCTCAAAAGTAAAAGACCTCTAGAATTGAATTGCCAGAGGGAAAATGTGGTGGCAGCAGTTTTATATGTCATTAACTTTAACAGCTATACTATTGCTCGACTTTCACTGAAAATTATAATACAGTTTTATGTTTTAGTAACCGTTTAAAAGCCGTAATGTATTGCATAAACGGGCGTAAAACATTTACGGTCGCATAAAACATTTTGTATGTACAGTGTGTACAGCGAATTACAATTAGCATAAAAATAATGAGTCACTTGCATCCGTTCAGAGGAAATCGATTGTGAATCAGTCATTAGCTACTAGTTGTTGATGGTACGTTTAAAGGTTCCATCAGACGGCTAACGGTAAGGTCCATAATCCATACTTTCCGCGTTTATCGTTTTGACCTATCTTTACTCTTGATATATCTTTACTCAGTTTACAACAACACGCTCAAAAGTTGTTGGTGTAATCGGTTTGTGTTTAGTCGAGATCAAGACTGGCATTTGAACTCGTTTACGTTATTTTTCTTTTTATGGAATAGGAGGACAAACGAGCGTACGGGTCACCTGTTAAGTGATCACCGCCGCCCACAATCTCTTGCAACACCAGAGGAATCACAGATTGATTGATATCCTAACTTGTGGCCCGTGATAAATGCGGTAGAAGATACACAATGAAGCGACGTCTCTACGCAACGCCAAGTGATCCAGCCGTTCACAGAGCACTGGGTCCCCGACAATTCAGGCTGCTCTGCGTTGCCCGTGGTGAAATGGATCGAGCTGATACTGGGGTGCGCCAGACCAGAGATGACAGCAATACTCCATGTGTGGCCGGACCTGCGCTTTGTACAGCGCTAGAATGTGGTCCAGCTTGAAGTATTGCCATGCTCTATTGATGACTGACTGACTCGGTTTGAACTCTCATTGATGAAATAGGGGTTAAATGATTCCACAAAGTGGCTGTGAGAGGCAGAGAGTTTCTTGCGGTTAGACAAAAAATCCTTGACCTTCATAAGGAAATACAATTCACTGTTTGAATTGTTGAAAGGAAATGCTTATAGTGTATGCTTAGTATGGCCTTTATTTTCCTTTTCTACGTTTGTCGTTACTCCTGTAGCAGGAATTCTATTTATGGTTATTAGTTGTGAGATAATTTAATGGCTTCCAGTCCTAACATTTGTAAAGCAGCATGTTATGTTACGGCCCTATGAATAAAACTTTTATTTGTCTAAAATAATTATGGGGTTCTGTTGTAATTGTTTGTAGATTGTTTTATGGAGGGTCCGCTCGTGGTTTGTTTATATGTGGATATAGTCATAAATATACTATGCACCGATTGGCGTGTTGAGTTGTGAACAGCGATATTTTTTTTATGACGAAGATAAACTTATTTACTTTATTATATAATAAATATAACTCGATCAATTGGATATGTACATCGCTGCCCTTACCACAATACAAGTAATAGAAGAGTAATCACCTTTTAAACCTTCCCTTTCCCCTTCCACAAATAATTCAAGACCAAAATTAGCCATATCGGTTCAGCCGTTCTCGAGTTTTAGCGAGACTTACGAACAGCAATTAATAGATAGATAGATAGATGTACAAGTGCATTTCAGTCTAGTGATAAATTATTATAACACTAGTAGTTGCCCGTTGCATTCGCAATTTTATCGGGTTTTTATCTCAATAAAATGTTGTCATACTGAAACATGCAGGGCAAGTCTGTCAGCCATTAAGTTGGCATAGCGACATCCCATTCTGCACGGACGCACGCCAAGAAAGTTAAAAAGAATATTAGTACATAGTATGATACGAAACCGGAATTTGAATGTTTTTTTTATGGTTTCTACGATTTCATTGACACAGTTCGAGTATATCGAAAACTATAACATAAAGTGTAAAAATACTTTAATATTCTAATGTGCCACTTGAACAGAAGTATTTAATTAAGTGCTGTGAAAGAAATAAAGTAACAAATGCACCGGGACAACGGACTCCACACAGCACACAGCTGTTTATAGATCGACCGACGTCGGTGAGCCCTTTTAGCGAGACTCGCGCCTTTGGTGACAGCTCAATGCGCTGGTGAGGATATTTCTGTTGTTCGGTATGGGAATGACGACTTCCACGCTGAGACACGGTTTCCGTGGTGACGTCATTACTCATGTCCTATTGTTTTTTTTTCTCACTCGTGTGATTTGAATTTCGAATTGTCGTTTGGATGCGATATCCGCTCCGGAACCTAATGATCACTCAAACGTTGAATGCTTAGATAATTTATACGTCTAGATAGTCTCTTGCGGCTAGACAACCGATGAAAACTGGCCATGTTTATTACTTGACTGTTCGTGACGAGCTATGTTTTACACTATTTATTTGTATGTCAGTGTGTGTGCATTGCTCAAAATAGAGGCAACTGACAACAACAAGAGAAAACTGTCCACCTCAATTGTTTCTCGACGTTTTTACAGCCGTCACAGTCTGTCTGGAAGTTTAAATTATCTAAGGAGAAAATAATATGACTTAAATTTGCATTGAGTATATCCGCGCCAAATGAATTAATATCATGACAACTGACTTTATAGACCTCAGCAAAATGTCATATAATTGTGTTACATGTGTTATTGGAGTTTCAATCTGTTAAGGACTTACCAGACTACCAGTGGAAGGCTCGTTTGCACAGGATGCCGGCTAGGCTATGGGTACCACAACGCCGCCTATTTCTGCTGTGAAGCAAGAATGTGCAAACATTAGTATAAATATAACTTATGTTTTAGTGTGAAGGGCGCCGTAGCTAATGAAATTACTGGGCAGATGACACTTGACAACTTATGTCTCAAGGTGACGAGCGCAGTTGTAGTGCCGCTCAGAATTTTTGGATTATTCAATAATCCTGAGCGGCACTACATTGTAATGGGCAGGGCGTATCAATTATCATCAGCTGAACGACATGCTCCTCTAGTCCTTTTTTTTTTCATAAAAAAAAACAAATATACACTAGCGTATAGATCATCTCTAACGAAGATCCGATTTTGACTTACAAGTCAAGCTACGCTTGGCATTAGTTCCTTGGTACCATTTTGAATATTGAAACACTAGCTAACGCACACATTGAAAAATCAAAATTGATAACGTATTAACGGACTGTCAAGTTGTCTATACGCTAGAATATTGTAAGTCTATTGTTTCAATAAACATCCCTACTAATATTATAAATGTGAATGTAAGTTTGTTTGTTACGCTTTCACGCCTAAACCACTGAAGCGATTTTGATTAAATTTATTACAGAGATAGACAAGAGCTTGGGAATAGACATAGGCTACCTATTATCGTGAATAAAAGGCTTGGCGGGGATGAAATAGGGGATGGAAAGTTGTATGAAAGTTCGTCATTATCGATGATAACACCAAGAAAATTTGTATTTAGGCACTTGATAAGAAATAAATAAATAATATGTTATGTTTTTAAAGTGATAACCCTCACTTCTAGGATTAAAACACAAATAAAATTTGAAAAACAAAATTTTATGAACGATGCGGGATTCGAACCCACGACCTCCGGCGTTCCGTGCCTGAGCCTGAGCTAACCGTTCGAGTACCGCCTCGTTATAAAATTCTGTTTGCTTTGTTCAACACTCAGGTTGTGGCTTATTTAAAAACATAACATATTGTTTAGATTTACAAGAGCAACATCTCATCAATTTCCTAATATGCAAATATTGGGGTTGAGCAGGTTATCAACTGTAAAGTAGATCGTGTAGACTGTAGATGAAGCCACAACCTGAGAGTTGAACAAAGCAAACAGAATTTTATTACGAAGCGGTACTCGAACGGTTAGCTCAGTTGGTTAGAGCATCGGAACGGAACGCCGGAGGTCGTGGGTTCGAATCCCGCATCGTTCATAAAATTTTGTTTTTCAAATTTTATTTGTGTAAGAAATAAATAAATATTTGTTCTAGTGTTTTTAAAATTTTGACCTGTGTGGGGATGAAAAAGGAGGATGAGAGTTCTATAGTTGGTTGGTTGGCTCTTAAAAATGTATGCAAAGTGAGTTTAATAAACAATAAAAATTGCTGCCCAAAGTGACAATTGCACGCGCACGTAGTCTCGGTTAAAAGCTAGTTTAAATATAATCTAATATATAAAATTCTCATGTCGCGGTGTTTGTAGTTAAACTCCTTCGAAACGGCTTGACCGATTCTGATGAAAGTGCATATTGGGTAGGTCTGAGAATCGGACAACATCTATTTTTCATCCCCCTTAATGTTAAGGGAGGTCCACGCTAATTTTTTTTTTATTTTTTTTGACTTTTTTTAAAATTGTTTGATTATGAGTCAGCATTAAAAATAACTTCAAGTTTTCACCCATCTACGATCAACAGTTACTTTTATATCGCGATTTTAATATCGGCAATACAACGTTTGCTGGGTCAGCTAGTTACAATATATAACCATCCGCCAATGATTGCAAATTAGTTCAATCAACAACAGTTAGTCGGATATCCGTAGCAGGTTATCAGCGGCCGCCGGCAGATAGCGATCTATCGACGGATATGGTAACGGGGATAGGGCCTTCCACGACCGGTAGAGTTCAAAGATCTAAGATACCAACAGTAATAAAACGCACACAGATATCGGCCACGGTGTGTTGACCCAGTTTTGTGATTGCGTTAATTACTTACAATACAATATACCAGCGTATAGAAAAACTGCAAGATAGAAAAGCGGCCAAGTGCGAGTCGGGCTCGCCCATGAAGGGTTCCGTAGCAGCAAGTAACAATGGATGTATTTATTCCAATTAAATTATATTTTCTGCATTTATATTTATGTTTAGTTTCACAAATTAATGTGAGAAAATATGAACTGAATAAACTTAAAAAATTAATTTGTTATCACGCAATTAAGTTGTTAGCTGTCACTCTTTTAAATGCAGCAGAAATAAAATCTGGTTTTGCAACTCAAAAAACGAGTCCTCAAATAAATAGCATCAAAAACGCGTCTATTTTTGGAAAATTATCTGATTGCCCTTTAACAAATCCAATATCAGTCATTATAAATAATAATTATACAGAACATTCAATAATAAAAGCGGCCAAGTGCGAGCCGGACTCGCCAGTGAAGGGTTCCGCAGTAACATAATAAATAAATACCAGCAAGTAACATAATATAAAAGTTCTTTTATAATAATAATAATATTTGAGTTGATTGAATGAAATGTTGATTGCGGTTTACGATTTATGATGTATTAAAACAAATTACTACATCTCGTTCAAACCAATTTTCATGGAAGTTTACATGGTTATGTACATCATATATTTTTAGTTTTATCATTCTCTTATTTTAGAAGTTACAGGGGTGATACACACACACATTTTACCACTTTGGAAGTGTCTCTCGCGCAAACTATTCAGTTTAGAAAAAACGATCGCAGAAACCTTAATATCATTTTTGAAGACTTATCCATAGACCCATCCCACACGTATGGGTTTGATGAAAAAGCTTTGAGTTTTAGTTCTAAGAATGGCGTACCCCCAAAATTTATTGTTTATTTTTTCTATTTTTGTGTGAAAATCTTAATGCGGTTCACAGAATACATCTACTTACCAAGTTTAAACAGTATAGTTCTTATAGTTTCAGAAAAAGTGACATACGAACGGACAGACAGACATGACGAATCTATAAGGGTTCCGTTTTTGCCGTTTGGCTACGGAACCAAAAAAAGCAAGAGAATCTATTATTGCTGTGACCAATTAAAAATAACCTTTCCTTACATTATCGTATTAATATACTTACCTACATAACATTTAAGTAATAACCTAAGATTTCTCTAGTTAAACAATTTCAATTTATTCAATTTAGATTAGTTATAATTATCACCTGTGGCGGGCGAGGATATTTTTTTTATTAATGTTTTTTTTTTTTTGTGTATTTTAATTTTAATATAAGAAACATCAGCATTGCCCTAACAAGCGTTAAATGGCCAAGAGTGACAGCTCATTCTTATTGAATACCTATAAATAAAAAAATTTGCTCAGCGCGTTCAAAGAAGTTTTCACTTCAATAATCTTATGGAAATAATACCACGTTTTTTCCTTAAAATCATACTTAACAAATAAATGTGTTTTATAAGTGGTATTGTTATATGTTTCATGCCACTTATTACCATAAACATAAATGTCGGATATCACGCGATTGTAAATTATCAAACTTCGCAAATGTAGGTCGGCTAGGCAATGGCCAATATTATGGCGATATATTGAATGTAAATGGCACGGCTTCTTAGAGCAATACATTAGATTGGGGATCTGGTTGACAACGCGGAGTAAATTCTCAAAGAAGAATTAGGACTACAGACTTTCTATTGGCCAATAGTTTGGTTATCTTCTTAATTATTAATTAATTTATTTATTTATTGTCCAATTAGCACGGCAGTGCCACTTACATTAATTAGACGAAACACAAAAAGGAAAAATCACAAACAATAAAGGAATATTAATTGAATTAATTATACAATTTGATTGTTCTCCGCGTACCTTAGCATTTCAGAAACTAGCACCTAGTCCAGTTGAAAGACGCCGATGAAAGCGGTATAGGTGCCATGGCTCGGGCAACAGTGCGATTAAGAGGGACCACGAAAAGTTTATTTTTTCGTGGGCGAAAAGATTATTGAATTGAGTGACACATATACGACACAATTGCTCATGAAGATCTGGAGCATCTACATCTCCTCGTAAAATTCGACAATCAGTAATGAAAAAGAATGCAAATGTGCACATTACTACAATTTAGTATCGGCGGATAAAAATTTTGATAGTGTTCACATTTGCCTTCTAACCACCGACGATCGGCCGACCAATTGACCAGTATGACGCTCTTCCCCTCCCGCACACTCGCCGATTATTTCATCGGCCGACTCGGCTTGGCCTTCCCAATTTGAACATTTACCCCCCTGGAATATGCATATTGGGCTTTTTAGGGCCAAAAAAACTTTGGGCTATTTTTAGAAGCATACCGCATATAATAATATCTAAATAATATTTCAAATTCGCGTGTAGAACGTGCTTTCTCGGCCATAATATATTATTATATAATAGATAATCTTTGTATCAGCCAAGTATAAAGCAATGTTTCTGGACTAAATTCCACGCGACTTATCTTTTCACCAACTCTAGCGAATCTATTCATTCGGCCGACTGGTAATTAACTAGTTTACGGACTGACGTCCAATTGTGAGTTAGTGAATATTGTAACGTTCACGGGATCTCAAATTCGCGACTAATTGTTTCGTCCACTGTCCAATAGGCGCCTTTAAGATAAAAGATTTGTGGCTATTTTTCCATACAAACATTCTTGACTCGTTAAAAACCGAAAAGAAAAAATCCTAGATCAAAATTATTTTTAAATAATAGGTAAGTTGGTAAGTAGGACCTTGATGAATGCAACATTTTATCGTCTTTTTTACATTTACCACCACTTGGGAAAACGTTGAGCTGTAATGAGAAAAATGACGGGAAACTGTCACAGCTGTCCTTATCGCACTGTAGAATGTCTCGCCTGCGTTAGCGCGACGTGTTAATTTAGAATTCTTAAAATCTGAGAAAGTCCTCAGCCAATGTTTCCTCTTGAGCATTGAGTAATCCAGTTCTTTCGCCGAGTCAAGCGAACGCCATGTTGACTCTCGTTCACGATTCACGATTCTTCGAATTACGCCGAGACATCAACGTAATGTATTCTTCATCAGTTTCTCTTCAAATAATATCTATTTACGTACGGGTCATGTGGCGTTAAGTGATCACCGCCGCCCACATTATCTTGAAACACCAGAGGAATCGCAGGAGTGTTGCCGGTCTTTATGAAAGGTGTATGCGCTTTTTTGATGATACCCATGTCGTATTGTCCCGGAAACACCGCAAAAGGAAGCCTTATTCCACAGCTTTGTGGTATGAGGAATTAGTTCCTTGAAAACTGTGGTGGAAATGTAATTTCTGTCATATTTGAGATGTCTCAATTACTCATTTGTTTCATCTTCTGAACTAATTTGTTGATTGAACCAAATTTCTAATTTCTAATTACTGAGTACTGTGGTACCTACTCGAATGGAAAAAAATCACCTTTCTGAAGTGGGTTCGGTCAGAGTCAAGTAGAGATACCACATCAACGTGCTAACAATAGTCTCACACGTGATTGCGATTGCGAAAGTGATTGTCCCGTGACTAATCCTACCCACTGCGCCGTCTCGGCGTGTTGTAGCTAACTCTTACAAAGTATACGATATAAGGCGCTGTGCACACAGCGGATATTTGAATCGCTTATGTTATTTGCGGCGATGGGGGATTTCAGACATAGTACAATGTAAGTTTGTATCTTACTGTTTTTTTTTATACAACTTTATATCGTATATTAATGCATCTAGGCGTATATTTCACTGTCAGTTGGGGGTGGACTGTAAACGATGGCTGTACCTATAATAGCTAGCCTGAAAGAGTTGACAAATGACGGCTGCTAAATATCTGCCTAACTGTATGTGAATCAGGCGTGATTAAATTTTTACCCCTTTGTCTTCCAATTCGGATGCAAAATGGCTCAGTTTCGAGTTGATCAAGTTCTGTACTTTGCAATGTGAGACACGAATAATGTATATGTCGTATGGGATTTTATTTGATTTGCCTTTACACGCTTTTATAGAAAACCAAACTAAAAATTAGAAAATAATTTTCAATAAGCATACACTGCGAGTATTTTAACTCAAATATTTTATTCAAAATAGAATATGGAATGACTTATTGAATGTCAAAAAATACTACCCATTGGGAAATGAATGCCTCAGACCTGAGAAGAACGGACGGAACAAATTCAGCGGGCTTGTCCATTTAATAAAATTTCGATATAATCAAATTTATAATTTAAATAGCCTGACGGGGGTCGCTCCATCCAAAATCAGTGTCATTAAGAAACTGATTTGTGTTATTTAAACCTTTACCACATAAACTCTTAACATTTTTTTTTTAAATTTTCTAACATACTTATTTGTTTTGTACATTTTCTGGGATTTTGTTGAAAAAGCATAAACATCGTCCCACAAAAGACTTACCAACTCGACTTAGCTGAGTAGTAGGCATATAATAGTGTATTTTACTGTAAAAAAGTGCTCTGTGTAGTGATCGAGTTAAGTCAATATTTGTATTTATTACACAAATGATTTCCTCAATAAGGATAACGTATATTATATTCATTAAACGGCAAAGTTGCTTACCACACAAATTATCAATCGCGTTATGAAAAAATGATGAGAGTGAAATTTTGTACTGTAACACAAAAGTAACAGGGTGATGTTGGTTCCTAAAATTTTCTGACGTTTACGACATTCGTTTTTTTTTTTGGTTTGCTCGTCCATTATTTGGACAGGCAAAGTTTTTTTTTCTAATTCATCTGATATCAAACAACGCGACAACAGTGTGTACCGAGCCTAAAATGTTACAATTATAACAGTGAGTAAAACATCTGGATTGCCATGTTTATACTTAGACACGTGTAGTCTAGATCTGAGACTTGAAGCACTAACGGTATCTGATCCGAGGCCTAAATAGATACTTGCTGACAGATTTAATGCTCAACGATGATTGCAGAATACTAGGTATCATAATATAGCTATTCTTTACATTACATATAATATTACTATTAGTGAGAATTTGTAATTAGCCTTCATTATCATCGTTATATCGTCATTTTGACGACCTGTACAGCCGAGTGGTTAGCGATCCTACCTACTAAGCTAGAGGTCCCGGGTTCGAATCCCGGTAGGTGCAAGCATTTATATGATGAGTATGGATGTTTGTTTCCGAGTCATGGATGTTTAAATGTATTTATGTATGTTTATATGTATTTATGTATGTTTAAGTAAGTATATTGTATTAAATATATCGTTGTCGTGGGTTGCAAACCCATAACACAGGCTATATGTGCTTAATTTGGGGCAAGATAATGTGTGTTAAAAGTGTCTCAATATTTATTTATTTATTACTTAATTATATACCTACTTGTAAATTTAACCTAACTGGAAGTTTTCCAGAATTTTTGACTGATTTACCAACAGAGCCTAATACTAGGGTTACAAATGGAATATAACTATTTCAATTAGGTAAAAGTTCCTTTGCGGAAATCCATAATTATCCAAATGTTTTGAGTTTTCCTTAGTGTTAATTCCGCCAATATTTGTCTTAAAACAATTCGACACGTGTTTCGCCTCTACACGAGGCATCCTTAGGGCATGTTGACTCGTCAAACTCTGGCACGAGACTTGCAGTGCGATACAATGACCTAGTTATCTCAAACTTAATGTATGGGAGAGTGTTTAAGATCAATATTTTTGGATACTTCTTTGGATATTGTATCATTTTACTAATTAGATAACGTTCTTTCTATACCAGTCTAAAGTTTATTGTTATCGCCTAACTTAACGATTACACCCTGTATATAAGACTAATATAACAGTTTAGTGACAGACATGGGTGCGCTACCAACGACACTAATTGGCGAGACTGTAAATCAATTGTCCTCATTAATTGAGATATAGAACAGGGCACGGCCAATTTACTTCGAGTGCTTCGGGACGTGCAATTCGCACGCAATAACATCACTTCTCTACTTTTATTATTTCGCTAATTAAATTTCGTTTGTATTAACGCTTATGTCCCTAGGAGTTTAGTCTGGCCTTTGTCTGGCCACACTAAAAGTATTCTTTTTTATGACAGTAAGGACGAGACGAGCAGGACGTTCAGCTGATGGTAGTTGATCCGCCTTGCCTAGTATATTACAATGCAGTGCCGCTCACGATTCTTGCAAAACCCAATAATTCTGGTCACTAAAACTGCGATCGTCACCTTGAGACATAAGATGTTGTCTCATTTGCAATAATTTCACTAGCTACGGCGACCTTCAGACCGAAATACAGTAATGCTTACACATTACTGCTTCACGGCAGAAAAAGGCACCGTTGTGGTACCCATAATGCACAGGATGCCGCTAGCCGGCATCCTGCCGTCCAAAGGAGCCTCCCACTGGTTCAAATTACTCATTACACTGGTACTGGTAAATGGCAAACATTCCGCATCAAACTTAAGAAGAATCACGAAAATCGGATCATAAGTCTCAGCGTAATCAAAGATACATAAAAGACCAATTCAATTGAGAACCTCCTCCCACTGGTAAATTTATCGAATTAGGTGTTATTTGGAAACCATAATTATCTAAATGTCATCTTAAGTGTTATATCCGTTAAGATATGTTAGTCTATATGCAATATGCACCTAAAGCTCAATCACACGGCTTTGACTTAAGCGTTATATCTGCGACCTCTACCGAAGAATCGGTACCCCACGCTGAACCCCCTACCGAAAGACCGGGTTAATAGTCAACGCAAATTTATGCTTCTACCAATTCAACTAAAAGTTCCACTAAAAAGTTACAAACAACTAAAGTTCTAGGCACAATAATCGGTCAAAAGCTGTCTATTAGTCCCTGGTACGAGGGACAAAAGTGGCTGATTCTCTCCCGGCGAGACGACTTTGGTCCTTCGTACCCGGTATTAAAAGCGAGCTTTTCATCCAGGTGGGAAAAAAATCGTATACGCATCACGTGAGATAAGTAGGGCATTGCCACCCGCGATTGTCAATATTCCCTAGGTGCGTAATATACTATTGATTATATATCCTCACCTGTTGCTTTGATTAAATTCAGTTCTATACGTTTTTATTTCAACTAACTGCCGTAGTTACAACGTAGCAACATATTTAATTCCATGCTGCCTGCCAAGTAATTTGGGTAGTTATTTCATTAATACCACGACGATTTCATTTTCAGCAACATTTAAGGGAGTTATCAAAAGCATTTTGTAACCACTAGATATCAGTTATTGCTTCTAATTCAACATCTTAACGTCTTTGGTAAGTAGAAAAGGCATTCTACAACCAACCTCTTTCACATTATTTCATTTCATGAAGATTTTTACCACGGCTTTAAATACTTCATGAATTAATTATTAGATTTGATCTTGGTATTTTTATCTCGAGCAAATTTCTGCTCCGCTTTACCATCATAAAGAAACAAACGTCTTACAGTGGCCTTACCAGGCAAATTTAATTTTTGTTTTTGTAAGTGTATCTGCTGTTGCAATGAAAGCATACCTGCAAGCGATTTTGAAGCTAGTCAAAAAAAAACCGGCATAGTTTTAGTAAGCCTTCTGATGTTCCAACAAAGACTATTCATCTGGTCCAATATTCATTTGCACCCTAGTCAAAAAAGGGAATGTTTTAAATTCTCTGTTCAAAAACATATCAGTTACTTTAAGCTCGTTTTCACCTACACCAAGTGCTCAAATGTGTTTATCCAGTGCACAGATTTATAATGTGGCATGTTTTTCATGGACTACCACAAAAAGGAATCTCTCAAGTTTGCTGCCATTAGTGGTGTGTATAAATAGTCGGTTCCTAATGTGGACGGGGGACGATCGCAGCGCGACGCATATGGTGTTGTCATGGGTTTTTTGTATCGCCTACAAACAGTTAATGAGAATATATTCTACTTGATAAATTTATAAAGGAAAAAACTGTTGTATCGCAACAGCAGCTGAGGCATTAGAAGAGTCAAAATTTGTTTGTATTCGTGGATTTATTTATGTGCCTGATCCTGATGAATTTAATGATTCAAAGTATGTTCAATTCAAGTGTGAATGAAGCGTTATTTATGTACAAAATTTTTTTTTTTCGTTTTAAAAGATTTGCTCCCAGATTGCTTCCATTGTTACTCAAATTTTTCTAAAAGAGACCTGATTTAGATCGATAAGTAATTGAAAAAAACCATCAAGTATTATAGGGTTTTTCGTATTTTAACTAACAACTTAAGCATATAAATACAGAAAGTGTTATGTCTGTTTGGAATGGAAGTTTTGAGAGAAAGCCTGCCAACTCTTCTCCTTTTGTTTCGACGACCACCGCCCATGTATTAGTACTAGAAGATCAAGGTATGCCAAGAGCTGGTGGTACACGAAGCTCTCCATGATTTCTGTTTACTTCAATCATAATCATTATTACATCCACTCTGTGAGGTCCAATCCGGTAGGATATCCACACTACCATAATATAGTAAAAATTATATATACGAGTATTTCTTCGAAAAGGTATTTTATAGCAAAACTTTGTAACTAGCGGATGTAACTGGCATATAGCATGTCAATTTCTTTTATACCAATGAATAAAGAAAATGAGGCTGTCCAGCTATCAGCCCATGCAACACATACGTGTATTGAATTCGCGAACATGTAGCGGTAAGTAATAAGCGCCACTTGGCGAACTGCCAGTGATCTTGTAGCATTTACTAGATGTTCCACTATCGAGTTAGATTAACAGAAGTTCGTTGACTCGGCTTCCGTTTGTATTTAGGATGTGCGAATCGGAAATTGGCCCGGATGCACCGAAAAATGTTACGATTGTGATATATTTTTTATATTACATCTTATTATGAAATAAATAGTAATCTTAAGCTTTCTTGCCTCGTCTCGTGAAATGTTTGCCTCGTATAAGCCCTGGTCATAAAGCTTACCATTTACGGCCGTTTCCAATATTCAGTCTATCTCTTACTTGAGATAAAAATCGTAACTATCGTTGAATGTTCTGTCCCAATAAACTTATCGACGGTTACTCACCTTATCCGTACACGGTGTCTGTCAATGGAAGGACCTATAGCTTACCAGCGATAGAAGTTTATATGGAAATTGCAATTCACGCGTCCCAATATAAGGCAATAAGAATGACTTGTCGGGTATATTAGGACAGCTTCAGATTATTAACAGCTAATTACTAACAGTAGAAGGTAGTAATTTATCTCTATCTGTAGATAGTATATTGGGAACGGCAGTTAGTAATTTGAAAAGTCCTGACAAAATGCCTGACATTTCGATAAAAGTTTTGATTTCAGTATATCTCGTTTAAGTTTCGTTTCTAGTAAGGATAAAAGACTTATTTGATATAAGTTGATATTTGGTTTTATTACTATCTTCCTTCTAATAAAAAATCTTGTTTTTGCTAAAAGTCCTATATGTTACTTTCTTTGTATATGTTTCTCATAACTTTGCCGATGTAGGACCTATTTGTATTTTTTTTCGTTTCAAAAGATTTGCTCAACTCTTGGTTCCATTGTTGGTCAAATTTTTCTTAAAGAGATCTGATTTAGATCTATGAGCCCGGATATGTCCGGACTTTTAGCAAGATGAAGATTTACCAGAGCATTAGACGAATCTTTTAGCTTTGCTGGACAGCAAATTGATTTTGTTACGGCGATAACGATGAATATCTTTAACACATCTTTATCTGTCACAATGAACCTCATCTGAGATGAGAATGAAATATCCGGCGGCCGGAAATTGAACGCTAATCGCTAATCAAATAAACATCTCCCACAGATAAATAATTTGACATTGACATAGAAGTTCACACTTCACATACACATAGTTTGTTGTTACGTAAGCTGTGTTTAATTTGTCTGTCTATTAGCAGATGCTTGTGTGGTTGCTGTTGTAGCGGAAACATTTTATTTTATAACAGAATTAGGTAAAACGACAAATATTTCAGAAACTGATCTAAGTGCAGATACTGGAGGGCACAGATTACAGCTATTCACCAAGGAATTTTTAAACCTGTATTATAGTTTTACTTTTGGATCAACCTGAAAAATCTTTGATAAAATGCCAATGTCTTTTATGTGTTATACCAAAAGGTGGTTTTCCCGCAAGTTGGGACCGCTTTGTGAAGTATCTAACCATTTAATAAATGTTTTTAACTATTTTTAATACTTTCTGTAGTAAAAATACAAATACAAATAAAACTTTGAAATAAAATACTTTTTAAGGGATTAAAACGTGTGTAATTGTAAATTGTGTTTACCACTTTATTTAACCCGTCGTTTCGTGACCTTTTAAGAGACCGTTTTCAGGGGTACTCTCTCTGTGTTTGAAAAGTATTTTATTTAAGTAGATGTGTAACACACGCGTTAATCACAGAAAATACAAATTAATCAAATTTCTTTAACAATCAAAATAAACGAGTTTACTTAATCTGTTGCGCGGTACGGGCGTTTAATTTACATTTTACCGCTATTACTGGCGACACCGCCTATATCGTATCATCGTGGGTGTAATGTTTACGATTTTTGCAGACGTCTGGTGTTCGGTGGCGCTTCGTGGTATCCATATTGTATCGCAGTGTTTATGTTTTAATGTTTGTTTATTATTTATGTTTGCAATCATTGTTTAAGATATCATTATATTTTATTTCTTTTCGAAGAAAGGGTCTTTGCGGTACATTGACCTTACAAGGAAAATCAGCGCTTACAAATGTATCGTCACAACTAGACCGCGCTGTTAATTATTACATTCATAATATTAATTAGTTTTAATAATTAAGATTTTTAAGGTTATACTTTCATATGGCGCTTTTGTTTCGATGAGGTGTTCCATGAATGACATGGTTTTTGAATTTTTTTTAATATTTTCAACTACTGAAACTCAACTAATCATAATCAGAATATATATATATATATATATATATATATATATATATTTAGACTAAAAAATATTATTTGGTCTGCAGAATAATACTATCAGTTAGCACGAGGTTATATTTAGGTTAGATTTTTGAAGTGAAAACTTCTAAAGTCGCGGGAGGCACTTTTCGGTTGCGGAAAATCTTATGGGTTCGCGTCACCGACATGCTCATCACTGGCGCAGCCGATAAATAAAAAATAAATACAAATATGTAAATATAATATATAGATAACGACTTTTTGAATGGGTGAAATCTCGTGGGTTCGCGTCTACGAAATGCTTAAAGCAGTATATCTGTAGCTATACAGCTGACGTATTATGCAACATAAGTGTTGTGTATGTCTTATAAGTGAAATTGAATGGATTTAGTGAAAAGTGTATATTATTATACTGTGCATTGATGAAATTGTGTTTTTGTTTGATAATTGATATATTATAGAAAATAATTTAATCGCTTTTAGAACATTATGAAATTGCAAATTTTAATACAAGAAGTTCTAAGTTTTCAATTTTTTGACAACAACGCTTTGTACTTATTCGTAGTAACGCGACATGGGCTTGTATTGGAAGCACATTAGTTCGACAAAGAGGTTTATATTTAGATCTATTGTGTATCAACGTTGTGAATGTGTCTGCGTATGCGAGACACTGATGCGGGTAAATGTCATGGCATCACATTCGGTTGGTCGGTAGCGAAATGTCATGCGGCCGCGGCGTCGCAAGGTCCAGGTAAAGGACTTTCAGTTTCATACATTTTTAGTCCAAATTCTGCTTTAGTCTGTTAGAATTTGCCCCCCTTAAACGTTTCGTTCGTTTCGTTTTTCAAATTTGGACCAAAATGATCATATACATAAAAGTATTTTATTTTTTACTGAAAGTACTATTATCTATATAAAAGTAGACTCACGATTGTGAGTTATTAGCGTGAATACGCGAAATAATTGTCTGTAGAAAAACTCAGCCTACGCGTCTATTCAGTTGTGTTTTAAGAGCGCTTTGAATACAACGCCACGCAATGAAAGAGACGAAAGTCTTTTTCGCACATTTCGGAGCGTAAACAATAAGCTTCTTAAGAGCGTTTACAATAGACTTTGAACATTACTGACACGAAATAAGGTGTTAATTTGAATGAATGTTTTCTATATAAGTAAACAAATATCGTAAATGCAACGCCGCTTATTTTTGAGGACTTTTTAATAGACAATTGGGGGTCTATTTTTTTACCTATATCATAATGTTAACACGAGGAACAAACATAAACCTGTTATGCCTACTACTCGGTTAAGTCGAGTTAGTAAGTCTTTTATTGGGATACTACAGAGTGGGAATGAAGCGAACACCCTCAGGCTCTTTAATTATAAATGTTTATTGTACGATATCACAGAGTTTGTTGCGCCCGTTCTTCTCAGGTCTGAGACAGTCTATTTTGAATGGGTGGTAGTTGTTGACGTTCAATAAGTGATTTTGAATAAAAATATTTGAAGTTTAATGTATAGTACTACAATGACCGCCGTTCCCATTCTCTTACAATGCTGTTATTGGTATTCTTCTGGAAGATCACAAGAGCGTTGCCGGACTAGATGCGACAATATCAACAATGAATGTCGTTTGATGGAGACAATCAAACAATTGTCTTTATTGATATGTTTGCCGATGTGCCTGCTAAACTATATGTATTTTTGGACTTGAAATTAACAGACAGAACATTGACATATTTAATTGGAACGAAGTTCTATAACGTGGCGTGCGGTTATAGCTAAGTGAATGAAATCGTCACATATAGAGAAGCGTCATGCTCCTTCTTGATAAAATATTTTTTTAACATATTTCGACGAATGTGGCAGTTGCTTGTAACCAGATTTTGTAGCAATGGACAGATAGTGAACGCTTGCTTATGATCAAGCCTGCAGATTGTAAATTGTTTTAAATTTTTTGTCTAGTAATTTATAATTCAACCATTTATGTCAAATAAAACTCTATGGAGACATTTGGTACTGTGTATTATTAAAATTCGAAAAAAGTCTTAGAGAAGATAAGTATATATAATTATTAATATTAAAACATATAATTCTTATATTTTATATATTGCAGAGATTGAGAGACACGCTTAAAAAGTGGACATAATAGTACCTATATCCCTGAACGAATGGCGTTCTTTTCTATAGCAATATTATAAATAGGTAGGTAAAGTTTGTTACGTTGTAGGTGGTAATGTTTGGATCTTGAACTGATTTTGAAAATTCTGTTATCAATAGAAAGCCATATTATTTGTAACTGTCGTAAGGCTATATATTATGTCGCAGAAATTTTATTATAACAGAGATTTGGTCAACACGATTTTATCATTTCTCGAAACAAATCTAGTAATTTGATTAAATACCAGAATTGTTTCCGCGAAATACGAAAGACTATAAGTGACGCCACTAGAAGAACTTAGGAAGTAAAAGTGATCGAAGCGGGCTTGAGCGACGAGTAATACCCTGACTCGGACTAGTTAGGTAGAAGGGGATGGATATATATATGCATTCATTGGCAGCATTGGGACACCACCACCACAGAAAAAAAATCGTTGTGAACCTAGTTAGCATAGCCGACTCCAAAATACCCAAATGACTCTCCCAAATTGTTGGGAGAAGAAGAGCCAGGGTATAGGGCTCAGCCCTGACACCCTCCTTCCGCCCTCACACAGGGGGTGAGAAGATAACTCGTCGTCGAACACCACCTAATATGATTACGCTGGTAGGTAAATGTGAACGAAGTTGCGGGTACACAATAAAACTTTGTGTCTCGCAAGCTGCTGGTATCCATAGAAATTGACCGTCGACCTACTTTGAATAGATACAAGGGTTGGGCTCTGCCTGGATGCAGTGTTAAAAAATGCATCTCGCAATAAGACACTTAGTGCCTATGATCACGTAGTGGACATTGTGAGTATATTTTGCGCACCCATGGTCACCAATAGTGACACAGTGTCAGTGATACCGTGCTCGTAATCACCACCGGCGCACCCCGCACAAAACCTGCCCTGTCTAGCCGCGCACTACGAGCCCAAGTGCGCAGTAAGAGGCGGGACGTTATCGCGAACCCACTACACTCACACTGATGTAGGACCTCCGAATGGTCCGAAACTACCCACACCGATAAAACGTGAGTAAAGCCGTATTAATAAATAAGGTAATAATATTCGTCTATATATTATGAGACCGAGTAAACGATAAGCTCCATCTAAAGCGTAATGTGTCAATGCCAGTTTTATAGCGTAGCCATTTGTGTCAATCATAATTTTATTCGGTCGTGTGCAGTTAATGTAGCTGTGCAACGTGTCCAATAAGTACTTATAACTTTATGATAAACGCGAGTATTTATAAAAACTTTGATTAAATTTTTATAATAAAATACTTTTAAAAGGATTTAAATGCGTGTAATAATTACTAGTTGACCCGCCAAAACTGTTTTGTGTTTTTTTTTAATAAAAATAAGGGACTAGTCGAGCAGGACGTTGAGCTGATCGTTATTGATACGCCCTGCCCATTACAATGCAGTGCCGCTCAGGAATCTTGAAAAACCCCAAAAATTCTGAGCGGCACTACAACTGCGCTCGTCACCTTGAGACTAAGATGTTAGGTCTTATTTACCCAGTAATTTCACTAGCTTCGGCGCCCTTTAGACCGAAACACAGTAATGCTTACACATTAGTGCTTCACGGCAGAAATAGGCGCCGTTGTTGTACCCATAATCAAGCCGTCATATTGTGGAAAGGAGCCTCCCACTGGTGTATAATATATAATAATATAATATATAAAATAAACTTGTTATGCCTACTACTCGGCTAAGTCTACAATCTTTTGTGTGGAGATATATATATGCTTTTACAACACAATTCCAGAAAATGTTCAAAATAACTGTTAGAAGTTACCTACTTTAAGAAGGTTACTTAAATGATATTCTTAAAAATTGCTTCTCCACAGATTGCTAATGGACCGGATGCTGTTAGGCTGTTTAAATTATAAATATGATTGTAACAAAAAACAAGAAGCCCGCTGAGTTTCTTGCGCCTGTTCTTCTCAGGTCTTAGGCATAAATTTCGAATGGGTCGTAGCTTTTGAGTTAAAAAACTAAGTGATTTCATATCCTATTTTTTAACCGACTTCAAAAAGGAGGAGGTTATCAATTGGATCGGTATTTTTTTTTATGTATGTACACCGATTACTCTGAGATTTATGATCCGATTTACGTAATTTTTCTTTAGTTCGATGCAGAATGGATGCCATTTGGTCCCATAAAATTTTTACATGGTTTGGCCAAGTAGTTTTTATTTTATTATTTTTTTTTTATTTACCTCGAACATACAAATCGCGAGTGTAAGACGTAGTTTGTCACGCACACTAAAGTAATAAACCTGGCCTGGTTTCATCGGATTTCTAGCAGCGTGAAACTGATCAAATACGATTCGGGCAAATGGTTCCGCACTATTGTAAAATAACCATAGCAAAGTTTTTATGTACTTATGTAAAAAAAATATTTTTCATATTATAATGTACACACACTAGTTTATGAAGGAGGCACGGAAAGGAGCCTTACCACTTTGGTACCTTGGATAACATTCGGGTGTGTATATCTATATATATAAAAATGAATTGCTGTTCGTTAGTCTCGCTAAAACTCGAGAACGGCTGGACCGATTTGAATAATTTTGATCTTGAATTATTTGTGGAAGTCCAGAGAAGGTTTAAAAGGTGAATAAATATGAAAATGTTCAGAATTAAATAAAAACAACAATATTGCTTTTCCTTTGATGTGTCTGTCCCCCGTCGTTCACAAATCAAATTGAAGGAATAGTTTAAAATGAATAACTAATTAGAATCTTCATATCTTTTTATCTTTCTCAGGAGGTAAAACAAACTTAATTTTGGCTACCTATATTTGGTAGATTTTATGTACGATTTTATATTTGTTAGGCTGAGAATCGGTCGTCATCTATTTTTTATACGCCAAAATTTTTTAATTCTTTATTTTTTCTTTTTACTTTATATGGCAATACAACGTTTGCTGGGTCAACTAGTCATTTATAAAAAAAAGTCCTTTGGAAGGCGAACGTCTGGCGTTTTTGCAGTATATATTTGGTTCTTACATGCGAATGGAATGAGAAATACCTTATTTTGAGTAATATTATTACCGGCGTAATAATATCATTATGTAACCGCTTATAACGGTCTGAAAGCGATTATGAAAGTAGACTGTGTTCTTGTAATAATGATATAAAGTAAGTTACTGTAATAAAGAAAAACTTTCTAAAAATTCAAATTGTAACGCTTAAGTACTTTCTAATTGAAATATTGCTTAAGAGGACTATAGACTCTAAATGAAAATTGTTTTATTTTTAATAACTTCAAACAAATATTGAGTTCTACAAGTACTTACATTATATGAAAAAAAATCTTTCAATGCTAGATAATGTCCTAAACACTGAAGCAGCATTATAAAATTTACATTTTACAAGTATTTTGTCATGGTGAAAAAAACTTTTGACTACCCTCCTTCTGAATGACTAATTTTTAATTTCTTATTTCGAGCTAGCTCCATACCTACTGGGTAATTATTTTGAAATAAAATTATCGTCATTGTATAGAATACTTACTATTCGAGAAAGTGCAGTATGAAGCTATAGGAAATTTATAGTTTGTAGAAGGCAGAAAAGTGTAGGAAAGGGTCGTATCAAACAATTGTATGTGTTAGAGTTAACTATCTAACTTATGTAAGATAGTATAACTTATTAATAAAATGATAAGGATTAATATCGTATTTGTGTAAACAGCTTTTACATTACCGCTTTATAATTGACAATTTTTTAAAGTATTAAAATCTATATAGTATGTTATCCTTAAGAGATAGACAAGAGATAGATATATATGATATGCCATCGTGGACTTTTCTATAGTCCGATTTACGATACACAATTCCACCATACATTATTTTGTTATATCTCAAAGGTTTTAGACAGCATTTTTATTTAAAGGCTGCATATTTTTTCCAACACCTCCAACAAATATCGTTAATGTATACAAAAATTTAATAAATGATATACTTAAACCTTCCTCGATAATCACGCTGTCCATTGGTGAAAACAGCAAGAAAATCGGTGCAGAACCTTTTGAGTTTATCGTGTACAGAGAGACAGACGCAGCGGACGACTTTGTTTTGTAATATGTAGTCATTTAACTCAAGAAAGCTTGAAGCTGCCATATCCACGGAATATTCGAGCCAAATATACTAACTGAGTGAAAGAAAAAAAAAGTAGACTTTGACGGTTACTTATTGACATTAGGGTAAAAACCCCGGGGGAATTCCAGAATACTGATTTTTAATGTCGCTAAGGCTGTGTACACACATAATATTCCTCAAAAGTGGTTGAAATACGCTCGTATATTCTAACTTTCTTATTCATATTGACTTATCGGAGGTTTGAGACATCGCTTATAGGCGCTTTTAAAAAAATGGTATTCGCAATCGCATATTAGAGCTAAAACGCTCATTATCTCTTCGATAAAGCTGATGTGGCTTATAGTAGCTAAGGCCCTTCTTTAAACCTATTTTAAGCCCTTGATAGCAAAAACATGGCCGACACGTTTTTCGATGTCAGTCAATCCATAGCTGTTATTAGTTATCATTACCAAACAAGGCTCTCTACTGAAAATTATATTTTTGTAACAAAAAAAATTGAATTAGGAGTTACTTTGCGGAAATCCATAATTATACAAATGATTTAAGTTTTCTTTAGTGTTAATTCCGCCAATATTCGTTTTTCAAACAATTCGACACGTGTTTCGCCTCTACACGTCTCGTGCCAGATTTTGGCGAGACAACACGTCCTGAGGATGCCTCGTGTCGAGGCGAAACACGTGTCGAATTGTTTTAAAAACATATATTGTCGGAATTAACACTAAAGAATACTTAAATCATTTGTATATATTTTTGTAGTTTGAACTTATTTTGACATCGACTAGTGACGACTGACAAGCCCTTAACATTGACACTATGTCTGTTTCCATAGACAGTTCCACGTTAAATCAGTTAAAATCATGTTTTTTCGTACGAAATGGCAACATTTCGTTCTATAGAGACGTATTAGTTATCGGAGGCGTATCAATCGATTATGAATAAGGAATTTTATCGAACGTTTCCATGGGCTTAAAACACGTTTTAACTATTATAGGTATTATTAAACTTCGATAAGCGCTTTATTATGGAAAAGGCGATAAGTCTATGCCTGCCTGAGGGAATTGTAAGAATTCAAAGGATGTTTAATTTAAGTATTTTCTTAGATTATCGCGATTGTTACACATTTAAATAAAACACTTTTTAAGGGATTAAAACGCGTGTACAATTACACATTTTTGTACAAATGTTCATTTCCATTTCATCTGCAGTCCCCCCGAAAAAGAGATCTGGAAATGTCTAGAAACGTCAGGTTAACTATAATAATAATAAAAATGTTACTTTTACGCAAAAATCTAATGTTAAAGCAAAGTTGCAATTAAGTACATGCGTTTTAATCCTTTAAAAAGTGTTTAATTTAAATGCCTAATTTTAAATTAAGTGACAAAGTCAAAACCGTACTTTTTTTATTTTATAAGAATACTTGCTGTGTGTTTTACAAACAATACAGAATCTAAAAAAGTACTGAATCGATTTAACGCAAAATTTGGCACGAATAGATCGGGGCTACATTAAGCCCATATATTATGACGCTAGATGCAGGTATAGTATTTTTGTTTTTTTTTAACGGACGAGACGAGCAGGACGTTCAGCTAATCGTAATTGATACGCCCTACCCATTACAATGCAGTGCCGCTCAGGATTCTTGAAAAACCTAAAAATTCTGAGCGGCACTACAATTGCGCTCGTCACCTTGAGACATAAGATGTTAAGTCTCATTTGCCCAGTAATTTCACTAGCTACGGCGCTGACCGAAACACAATAATGCTTACACATTACTGCTTTACGGCAGAAATAGGCGCCGTTGTGGTACGCATAATATGGTGGTTTTCCAGTGGGAGGCTCCTTTGCACAGGAAGCCGGCTAGATTTTTGTTTAAGACTAATATATAATATAATAATACAATGTGAAAGATTATTTGAATGATAAAGCTAGTGGAGACTAATGTTTCTAAATTTATTGTTATTGAATATTGTTAAACTCATTTGAATCCTATTTTTTAAGTAAAATTTGTACTTCATCCTGACTTGCACTAAATAACTTATATAGTTTTACAGTGAATAAGGTATTTTTAATTTAAAAAGTTTTTAACTGAACACTTTCTCATTGCGAGGCGTCATATTCAAAGCGCGGTCGAAACACAACTGAACAAAAACTCTGCCTAATAGGTAGGTACTTAGAAGCTTTGCTTCGGACAATTTTTAAGCGTGATTGTAAGTCTAGTTGTTTATTGCACGTCAATGAAAAAATTACACACCTTCTGGGCAGTTGTGATAAAAATGAAGGACAAACGAGTCCAAGTTGTCAATTAAGAGTGTGCGGGCAACACGCGGATGCACTTGCAATAAGAAGGGGTCAAGAACTCCGTCTAGTCGTATCGAGCGAATGATTCATATTTCTTTAATCGGGCATCACTGACAATTATTAAAAATAACCCAATACCGTTGAGATAAGGCCTACTTCTGCGTGTCAAGATCGCGCTGGGATTG
Source organism: Leptidea sinapis (assembly GCF_905404315.1). NCBI lineage: Eukaryota > Metazoa > Arthropoda > Insecta > Lepidoptera > Pieridae > Leptidea > Leptidea sinapis. Next base: position 7,035,883 of record NC_066268.1, read on the forward strand.
TGAGAAAACCGCAAAGGCATAGGTGTCCGATATGCTTGTATTGACATAGTTTCTGTGAAGTTATATAATGTTCTGACAGGTACATAAGATATTCCATTTGACGTCTCAGGAGGTCAGGTTCTGTGTTTGATACATAGACTTATGATATCCGTTCTTTGCTGACCTGTACTCGGAGAAAGGATAATTCCTACAAAATTTCAAGTCAATACTGGGTCTGGCGATATCCGTTCTTTGCTGACCTGTACTCGGAGAAAGGATAATTCCTACAAAATTTCAAGTCAATACTGGGTCTGGCCATAAATACTGTTATTTTATAAATATTATGATTCTTCATTGAGTTTTCTCATTTTGGCGCCAATAGATTGTACAATATTTTACGATATGAAAATGGAGTTGAATTTCACCTTCGCACGACACGCCACAAGTTACGATATCATCCCCACCATCTGGATGTGTGGCGGTCCTCCACAGTGCCGTTTTCAAGGAGCTTGCTTCCTCGTACTACGAAGCTGTGGAATGAGCTTCCTTGTGCGGTGTTTCCGGGACGATACGACATGGGTACCTTCAAGAAAAGCGCGTACACCTTCCTTAAAGGCCGGCAACGCTCTTGTGATTCCTCTGGTGTTGCAAGAGAGTGTGGGCGGCGGTGATCACTTAACACCAGGTGACCCGTACGCTCGTTTGTCCTCCTATTCCATAAAAATTAAAAAAATTGAGTTGGGTGATAAAGAGAACCCGAATCGCTGTGATTGCTTTACACATAGTAGGTATGGAGCCAAATGCTATAAAATCTAAACAACTACCTACTGAGGCGGTACGCAAAGGGAGGTCACAGAAAAAATTTGTTTACGAATGAGAATTTTTTATACGATTGAGCGACATTTTAGCAAACAAAATGACCGTATTTATGCTCAAAGCTCTAAGGAAACTTCCTTATTAGTCGACAGAGTGCAACGTGTGCACTATCGGACTTTAGTGATGGTTTGGTGAAGTATTAGCGTATAAAAGGTATCAAAATATCGGCGTGTATCAAGATACCATTCTTGAGAAGCCCCTTAATAACACTATGTTCAAAAACCAATAATGGTCCTTCCAGCAAGACTCGGCGCCGGGTCATAAAGCTCGGTCTACACAGTCTTGGTTGGAAACGACCGTTTCAGACTTCATCAGAGCTGAAGACTGGCCGTCGTCTAGCCCCGATCTTAATCTCATAAGTTTTTAGAGGGTACGGCTTGCTCTAAACATCATGATAATTTGGAGTCCCGAAAACAATTCGTACGATTGGCAGTGAAGAATTTTCCCATGGAAAGAGTGCGTGCTTCTATTGATGACTGGCCTCAACGTTTAAAGGACTGTATTGCAGCCAATAGAGACCACTTCGAATAGACTTTTTATATTTTTAATTGTTTTATATTTATGTATAAAACTAACACACTGTAAAAGTAATAATTGTTATTTGCAATAGAATGTTTTTTTCTTTGTTTCGGTATTTATGTCAAGACTAGTTATATAAAGATGATAGAACTTTCATTGCTATATTGTTTCCACATTTAACCTATAATGATACAATGTTTCTGCAGTCAATGAAATATCAATAAATACTTACGCGCTGATGGCCTGTAAATCTCATATATATATATATATATATATATATATATCTTATCAGTGGGAGGCTCCTTTGCACAGGATGCCGGCTAGATTATGGGTACCACAACGGCGCCTATTTCTGCCATGAAGCAGTAATGTGTAAGCATTACTGTGTTTCGGTCTGAAGGGCGCCGTAGCTAGTGAAATTACTGGGCAAATGTGACTTAACATCTTGTCTCAAGGTAACGAGCGCAGTTGTAGTGCCGCTCAGAATTTTTGGGGGTTCCAAGAATCCTGAGCGGCACTGCATTGTAATGGGCAGGGCGTATCAATTACCATCAGCTGAACGTCCTGCTCGTCTTGTCCCTTATTTTCATAAAAAAAAACATATAAAACTTTCTTAACGCAGCTTCTAATAGTTCTAGTCATATAACTGCAGCACTTTGTGCAGTTAATCTATCCATTTGCATAGAAGTATTTGAGAGTTAAAGTAACGACATCCTAACAGAATTGGGTCAAGTAACTATCAGCTCCTAACCAGGTGCATCCTGTGATGTACCGGTCTATTGTACCGACACTCATGTACCTCTCAGGGTTGTCTGACTTACGATCTCAAAACAAAGGAATCCCTTTAAAAATGGAGCAAACATTTCGGTACAAATAAATAAAAATAAACAACACTTTATTCATTTAAGTCAAAGAAAGAAATTTTAATAAGACCTGTTATCTATATATATAAAAATGAATTGCTGTTCGTTACTTTCGCTAAAACTCGAGAACGATTGAACCGATTTGGCCAATTTTGGCCTTGAATTATTTGTGGAAGTCCAGGGAAGGTTTAAAAGGTTTGAATAAACATGAAAATTCTCGGATTTAAATAAAAACAACAATTTTGATTTTCCTCGCAAGTTATCCCTGTCGTTCAGAAATCAAATAAAAATAATAGTTTAAAATGAACTAATTAGAATTTTTATATCTTTCTAAATTTCTAAGGAGGTAAAAAATAAACTCCCTTACAACATGGGTAAATAACACCTAAAAAAAGGATTCCTTTTGTTTGTTTTAAGTTTATTTTATACAAAAGTTTAGGTCTTTTATTTATCGATTGAGGCAGTATGAAGTCTGCCGGGTCAACTAGTAGTTAATAAATCATTGTATTCGTTGGATGCATTACCTTATTGTAACAGTAATCACGACCATCACGTTCACGAAACATCCTTATACAAACAATGAATTCAAGCACTAAAGTTCGATGCATCAAATTCAAATTCAAATATTTTTATTCAAAATAGGATGTGAAATCACTTATTGAAAGTGAAAAAAAAACTACCACCCATTCCAAATTGAATGCCTCAGGCCTGAGAAGAATGGGCGCAACAAACTCAGCGGGCTTTTTTTTCATCAAAAGTATGTTTTACAATTAAAGTAACATTTACAAAGTAACATTGTACAATTAAACTTATTATTTAATAGACTGAGGGCGGTCGCTCCATTCCCAATCTGTGGTATCATTAAGAAAGTCATTTATGTTATAGTAACCTTTACCACACAAACGTTTTTTAACAATTCTTTTGAATAACGTAACACCTTTGTTTTGAACATTTTCTGGGATCTTGTTGTAAAAGCATATACATCGCCCCACAAAAGACTTACTAACTCGACTAAGCCGAGTAGTAGGCATCACCAGTTTATGTCTGTTCCTGGTGTTAACATTATGGTTATGACAGTTTCTGGCAAATTCACTTATGTGCCTATGAACATACATTACATTATCAAGAATATATTGAGAAGCAACAGTCAAGATGTTAATTTCTTTGAATTTTGCTCTCAATGATTCTCTAGAACCTAGGTTATAAATAGCGCGTATAGCCCTCTTCTGCAGCACAAATATTGTATTAATATCAGCAGCGTTGCCCCATAGCAATATACCATAGGACATAATACTATGGAAATAACTAAAGTATACTAGTCGCGCCGTATCTATGTCAGTTAATTGTCTAATTTATTTAACCGCGTATGCTGCAGAACTAAGTCTGTTCGCCAATCCTTCAATATGGGGGCCCCATTGTAATTTGGAATCTAGAGTTATGCCAAGGAATATAGCAGATTCCACCGGTTCTATCACCTCTCCGTTTAAAACATTTGCATTTACATTTTTGACATTTGGTACGGTAAATTTAATGAATTTAGTTTTCTTGCTATTTAACAATAGGTTATTAGCGCTAAACCAGTACACGATGTCAGATAAAATATCGTTCACTTCGTCATACATAGCTTGGTTTCTTTTCACTTTGAAAATCAGTGAAGTGTCGTCCGCAAACAATACTACCTTATGTTTTTTCTCTATAAGATTAGGATCCAATATAATATCATAATTTATATTTATTCAGTTAATTCTTTATTACTTTTAATGAAATAATTTATATTATTTAACCACGATTCATATATTGGATGAAGCATCTTACGAACTAATCAGTTACAAGTATATTACAGCCATTGTAAAATACACTATTTGATCGAAAAGAGTGGCCGTTGAGTTTCTTGTATGTTCTGCTCGCGAGCTCAACTTTTTCCGAACATATTATGGTAAATTTAGTAATTTACAAGAAATATTTGTAGTGACGAGTCAAAAACGCTTATTTTAAGGCTATTTGAGTTTGAAATAGGATCGGAGCAGTCATTTCGGGACAGATAAAAAAATAAACATCACTTCATTCAGTAAGTTAAAGAAATGACACTTATGAATGTTAAATATTATATATAAGTATTTTATCATTAAACACCACCTCGGAAAAGGTTGAGCTCTTAGATAATTTATATATCTAGTAGAACCTCTTGCTGCTAGACAACCGATGAAAACAGGCCAGGTTTATTACTTTAGTGTGCGTGACGAGCTACGTCTTACACTCGCGATTTGTAAAATTGTATGTCACTTTGTGGTAGCGTGCGTGCATTGCTCAGAATAAAGGTTAAATGTCGACCTCAATTTTTTTCGACATTTTCACAGCTGTCACTATCTATTTATTTATGTCAAATGACATTTATGAATGTCATATGTTACATTTTACAGCTTCAAAGTTTTACAAATTATTTTAATTACATTCGAATGTTAAGTTATGCAATAAAATTACTTAAACGTAATGACATGCACGAGTAAGTTTAAAATAATATTTAAAACTGTCTTTTCAACTGTACTAGCCACGTTCACTCTTCTTTTGGTACTCCAAACAAGCATTGATAGGCAGAGCATTTTCAGGCTCGTTTGTCCATAAAAATAACGGGTTGCACTCCGGGAGTGCTCGAAGAACTGAAAACTTTAACATATTGCGCATTTTAGAATGTTTTGGCATGGTTATAGAATACTTTTGCACGAATTGCTTTAATTATCAGTATAAAAGTATTATAGTAGCATTAATATGGTTAAATACAATATTCATTTATTGCGCTATCGTAGGTACACTTAAATGACAATTTATATTACATATTTTACATTAAAATGTTTATCTCTCAGAAAAATCAACTATCATCCATAATTTCAACTGTCTTACGAATTTTCAATCAGGCCACGTGTCCTGACGCGAGTTTAACATTTTATACCCATCCCAAGAAAAGTGTTCAACGCCGCTAAAAAAGTTTTCACTTCAAAACTTTATTATAAACAGAGCTTCTGGTATTGCGAAGGCGCTCTTTAACCGAGTAAATTATACCAACTTTGAGCCAGATGTTGTGAGCTCAATAATTATCAAGTGTCAAGTACGTATGTCGCGGAATTAGGTCTCCAGACGGCTTATATCGAAAGTAATGTCCGAATGGTCCTTTACTCCATACCCGTTAGTTCTAAATTAAACCCAATTTGTATGCTGTTTACGTACATTTTGCAATAAAACAATTCTTTCTTCTGACTGGCTTTTATACTAATATGTTGATATATATTATAACTTATATCTATATCTTATATAGACACTAGCTGACCCAGCAAACGTTGTATTGCCGATATTACAATCGAGATACAAAAGTAACTGTTGATCGTAGATGGGTGAAAATTTGAAGCTGTATGTATTTTTTAATGCTGACTCATAATTAAAGAAATTTAAAAAAAAAAATGTCAAAAAATTTCGTGTGGACCACCCTTAACATTTAGGGGGATGAAAAATAGATGTTGTCCGATTCTCAGACCTACCCAATATGCACTCAAAATTTCATGAGAATCGGTTCGGAAAAAGCCGTTTCGGAGGTGTTCAAAGTTTAACACCATGACACAAGAATTTTATATATTAGATGTACAGGAGGATACTGAATAACTTTTCTTATATATTTTTATAGGGAAATGCATGATGCACTCACAAAATGTGCTTTCACCAAATGTTACAGTGATAAATACACATAATATACTTATATACTCAGATTATAGACGTAAGTATTCACTCAGAAAATATGTGTGAACTAATAGGTAATAGGAGTATTTCCTTACGTAAGTCATATAATTGCATTATGCCTGTGCGTAAACCGAGTAACTCTATACGCATTCTACAGCTATACTGATAAAAATAGTCGGCTGCAGGAAAAATGTAAAATAGCTCTTTGGAACTAATCAGCGCTTTAGTCCCGCAGATCTCATCTATATAATATCTAATATATAAAATTTTCATGTCGCGGTGTTTGTAGTTAAACTCCTTCGAAACGGCTTGACCGATTCTTATGAAATTTTGAGTGCATATTGGGTAGGTCTGAGAGTCGGACAACATCTATTTTTCATCCCCCTAAATGTTAAGGGTGGTCCACGCCAATTCTTTTACTTTAATTTTTTTAAATTTGTTTGATAGGGTAGACATATGTATCCTTTGACGCTTACTTACATTTCAATAAACTATCGACATAAAGCATTGGACTATAACTATATTGGACATAACTATGGACAGATAAGATCTTGTCATTAAACTGACAGCAATGTATCCGTTACTAGAGATACGTTATTGAAAACGGCCGTAAATTGGACATAACTATAGATAGATAAGATCTTGTCATTAAACTGTGATAGCAATGTATCCGTAACTAGAGATACGTTATTGAAAACGGCTGCTAGTGATCGCGGTATTGGTGACTTTTCGGTTTTTCGGACACGCAGCAAAGGGAATTCGCGTGTAGTTGTATGCGCGTTCCCACAACTACACGCGTCTCGTTTATTTACATAGCGCGAGTACGATACTATGACTACTGGGTGGTCAAATGAAGAAACTTTTAAATTCATAGAACAACCCATTAATATGGAATTCCAAACATAAATGTCACAAAGATAAAAATGGGGATAATAATCGCTTACAAATATTATTAAATAAAAAAATTTCGTTCAAGTAACTTGACAAATTGATTGTATACAGAAATTAAATTAATGGTAGCAGCAGCTATAAACTCCACGTCCGTCTTAAAGGACTGCCGCTCAATAAATGATCACGGACCATCGTGTGGAATGTGGATGCTTACACGATGATCAACGGTTAACTTGCCAATGGCAGACGATCATACAAGTAACGATCACCGCCGATTGTGGAGAGGAGGCATTACGTTTATCTACCAATAAAACAACACTATATTTGTAGTAATAGAACTAAAAAAAAATACAGTTGTAGAGATTGTCCAAAGGAGTGAAAAATTAGAACTTTTAGTATTAAAATTAAATTTTGTAAAAAATCTTATGTTTTTAAATCTTATTTTGAATAATTTATTAATCAAACAAAAATACTATTTCAACAATACACAGTATATTGAATATACTTTTCGCTAAATTAATTCAATTCCACTTAAAAGATATACACAGCACAATACGTCAGCGGTATAGCTACAGATATACTGCTATAAGCATTTTTGTGACGTGAACTCACGAGATTTCACCCATCCAAAAAGTGTTTAACTAAATACTTATATTTTTAATTATTTATTTATTGCGTGCGCCAATCATGAGCATGTCGGTGACGCGAACGCAGCTAAAGGAGTTTTCACTTAAAAAAAACCTGAATATTGTTATGATGCGGTAAGGTAGGTTAGTCTTTGATGCTTTTGAGTCTTGGCACGTGATAAAGCCACGCCTATACATATAGCTACTGCAGAAGTTGGCGAAAGCAATGCAAAGTTACTTGAATTGCAATTATCGCATTGTTCAACGGTGAGTTTTGTGTGGAGATTCAGTTGAGACAATAAACATGACCCAATAAGCCGAGCAAGGCCAGCTACAATCTGGACCACTTTCTCTACGCTGCGGTCATTATGCATAATTTTACGCAATTCAACGCAAAACGCAAAAATTATAATTTAAATTTAGATCATTTATACGTCTAGATAGACTGTGACAGCTGTGAAAATGTATAAAAAAACTGAATATCACTAATACAAAGTGACATACGTATCGCGAGTGTAAGACGTAGCATGTCACGCACACTAAAGTAATAAACCTGGCCTGTTATCATGCGTCGTCTAACAGCAAGAGGCTCTATGTATTTATTTATTTATTAGGATGTACTGACAGATAGAACACAGAAACTTATTAAGAATATATATAAACAACTTAAAACTAGTGAACATCCAACTATGGGTAAACACAGTATATGTAGACTTTTAAATTAATCTAAGGACATTGTGAATCTAGATGTATAAATTATCTAAGAATTTAGAGTCGCGTCGTTGTGGTTCGAGTCGGCATTAAAATGCATTTAAGCTAAGAAACCCTGACAAAATATGCATTCTCCACAAACCTGCTTAATTTATAAAACATGATCTCTGTAAACTTTGACTTAAATAATAAAACAATGGATTTAAGTAGGTCAGTGCCCAAGCATATTTGAGATAATCACAAAACTCAGTCAGCATAGATTTACACCCCTTTTCGTTTTGCGCAAATCTCGCCACTTTATAAAATATGCCCTCTATTGTTCTGGAATGATCGCTTCGCCTTGTTCAGGATGTGCAATTTGGGTTTACGGGTATGTCCGACCAATCGCAACTTTCCACTACGGATTTGACTCTGTTGGTTTTTGATCAGTCTGTTTTTTTTTTGTACCGTGCCTTACGACATAGACACTCACCAATCCTAAAAGATGCAAAGAGGCGCGTAGTATACAAATCCGACAACCATAAGTGAATAAATCAAATCATTCTGACACAGAATATTTCCTTTCCAATCAGTTTCCAAAATTGGTTATTTTTTGCCGAAAATGTCGAAATCGAAATCCTAGTTTTTGTGTTTTTAAGTCACGATTTTAATTCGGAGCTGCAAATGTCCTTACCGGCACTGATGATTATCTCGGCCGCGATGGCGCGACGGTATGCAGTTTAAGAATTCTTTCATCTGAAAATGCCTCAGCTAATGTTTCCTTTTAAGTTAAATGAACAAACATAAATAATATTTACGAATAACTATTGATACATAATGACCTTGAATAACCAGATGTTAATTGGCGCCATCTGTCCATTACAATAACAAACGCATCACAAAACACGTCCTACGGCCAAACGGAATGCGGCTGTAGCCTTTTTTTATATGCATTCTAGCTGACCGAGCAAACGTTGTATTGCCGATATTAAAATCGCGATACAAAAGTAACTGTTGATCGTAGATGGATGAAAATTTGAAAATGTATGTATTTTTTAATGCTGACTCATAATCAAACAAATTTAAATAAAAAATAATGTCAAAAAAATTTGGCGTGGACCATCCTTAACATTTAGGGGGATGAAAAATAGATGTCCGATTCTCAGACCTACCCAATATGCACTTTCATGAGAATCGGTCAAGCCGTTTCGAAGGAGTTTAACTACAAACACCGCGACATGAGAATTTTATATATTAGATAAATATCATTGAATGCAACCTTAAAATTTACCTTATCAGTTTAAATGTAATAACCGCGTGTTTATCTCGAGAAAAATGTAAATGCCGCATACGGCTACATTAACACTTAAACCATTTGATAAAAACACGGCAAGACAATTATTGCCTGAATCACGGTATTTCCGTTGTAGACAATTTTCTCACGTGCATTTAGAGATGAGAACTAGTAATACAAATATTACTCATTCATTTGAGTTTGTTCGACTCAGATTTTCTCAGAAATGTGTTTTTTACGTTGTCCACTACGCAATTTACTTGTCGCCCTATTTGTCGCTTCACCAATGGCTGGTTTTTCATTTCTTGCTTTTTGCCTTTCAATGACCGATGTATAGGTCTTTAATCGTTGATCTGTATTTGTATGACTGTGTTTTCTTATGCTGAGTAGGTATATGTTGTACTAGCTGACCCGGCAAACGTTGTTTTGCCATATAAAGTATAATTCACGCGATAGTTTTATAAGATATAAAATATTGCCTATATTATAGCCTGTACATCATTTTGTTCTATTGTCAATAGTTTTTGCAGCGCACGCAAAAATAGGTTTTCGATTTTACACCTTGTGTTACAAAATAGCAATTTTATTACGGATCCCTAATTTTGAAAAAAAAACATAGCCTTCCTCGATAAATGGACTACCCAACACTGAAAGAATCATTCAAATCGGACCAGTAGTACCAGAGATTAGCGCGTTCAAACAAACAAACAAACAAACACTGCAGCTTTATAATATTAGTATAGATTATGAATATGGAAATTAAGATGTAGAAATGTAGGTTCAAAATATAGTGATGCTCGATGTAGTCTAAAGGCACGGCAAAATATTTAAATGCAAAAAGTCTTTTATTTTCACAATATTGATTATGATATTATTTTTTATATCAATATAAATCAGAACCACAGCTTCGAAAATAAATGGCGCGCCGGGAGATTATACCATTAAAACCGGGAGATTTATTTACCAGAACGGCGCCTATTTCTGCCGTGAACCAGTAATGTGTAAGCATTTCTGTGTTTCGGTTTGAAGGGCGCCGTAGCTAGTGAAATTACTGGGCAAATGAGACTTAGCATCTTATGTCTCAAGGTGTCGAGAGCAATTGTGGTGCCGCTCAGAATTTTTGGGTTTTTCAATAATCCTGAGCGGCACTGCATTGTAATGGGCAGGGCGTGTCAGTTACCATTAGCTGAACGTCCTGCTCGTCTCGTTCCTTATTTTCATAAAAAAAAACGGTGTAATAAATTTATAACGGTTATATGAAATGATATAAATTGAAATTCAATTGATTTGAGTTTTCTGGCACGAGTCTGATTTTGGCGACTCAACATGTCCTGAGGATGCCTCGTGTAGAGGCGAAACACGTGTCGAATTGTTTAAAGACAAATATTGGCGGAATTAACACTAAAGAAAACTCAAATCATTTGAATAATTATGGATTTCCAAAGAAACGCCTATTTCAATAAATTTTCACGTATAGAAAATTAAAATTATCACAATAGTGAACTGTTTACCTCTACACGTTAATTACATTGTCAGTGATATCGCTAGATCAATACTAATCTGATCGCAGGCTGTCTGGTTGACTGGATATTCCGTTGATGAACTGTAAGATTTACAGCCGAGCTATTGTTTATTGAAAACCTCTAATTTTATTTAACTACGAACTTATGAACTCTCTTATAACCTGACTGCATTTGATACCATGACAGGATCTATCCTCGATAGAATATCAACAAAAAATTTGATTCCTAGCAAAAAGTTTGAATAGGTGGTGAGTTTACTTCCGTGTAAAAATAATAAAAAAAAATATAAAATTTGGTATTTTTCCTATAATTTTTAGTAATACGTTTCTTTGCAAAGATTGATCCTTATCAGCATCAGAGTCCATTGGTTCAATAATACAGGTTGTAATTTTTATTTGAAAAATCATTCAGATCGATTTCCGTCGAAAGTTCAAGAAATATTAAAAAACGAAATATGCAGTTATTGGTTTCTCATAAATCGAGGGCATGACTCCTTTCACGACTTTCCTCTAAGTCTCTTAGTTTCCGACTTGGCTATCACCGCCCTTCTCAAAAAAACCACCCTGTCCACATATACTTCTCATATAGTATACTGTATATCTTTTAAAGGTATTATGTAACTTAAGGGGCCTACCAGAAAAAGCAATTATTCCTTATCTCCAGTTTTGTTACTAATATCACTATTTAGAGCAAAAATTGTGTTGATGAGAGTAATTGAATGAATGTATTAAATTCCATTTGTCAGCGTTTATTGTAAATGTAATGGAATATTCGACACGGATAGCTGATAAGTAATCATTGTTTTATCACGTTTTATAACATGTCTCAACGAGACATAATATTATAGAACTTTGTCAGTAAGGCAATCTCTTTGCCTAGTGATCAAACTCCTACTAGAGACCATAGTCGCGGATCGCGGTAAACTTTTGCATAATCAATATTTTTGTGTCCGAGTCATAGATTATATGTATATATATTTATACTAGCTGGTAATTGGTGCGCTTCGCTTTATCTAAACAAATATCTTAAAAAGTTAATTATATAATTTGTAGATGTATAAATATTACAATAATTATTTTGTTTTCCCTGTTCTTGTAATAAAATAATGTCACGGCAGAAGTTTGACAGTTGACTGTGTGTCAAAAATGTATTTCATAGAATTTTCCAAACGAAAATAAAATTTGAAATATAAAAAAATATTTAGGATCTCGAATCGAAATAAAAATTCTCAAGTTGGATCAAACTGTACACAGTGAGAAAAATCAGTTTAGTAGTTTAGGATTTATTGTCGACAATGAACGTGACACGAGATTTATACATATAAACATTATACATATTCTTTGAAACGATATCTTTATAGTTACAATGATAGTTATAATATTACGGATGAGATATGACGAGCTAATTCATAAGTAATGGCCTCGATGCAATATTTTGTTAATGCCCCTAGTGGTTCAAGGTAACTAATTTCGCCACTAGCCCACTATGGAGTGCTCGGCAGTTGATGACTGGGCTTTTGAAAAAGAAGTGAGTGCAGTGAAATCGTTTTACAGAATCTCCAACAATGCCCGCACTAAACTACAGTTTCCTTACAAATGAACTGAGAGTGCTGAATGTTTGCATACTAAATCGGTATAGTGTAGGAGACGACTGAAAAATGTCGTGTTAGTACAAGTTCTAACATCCTAAGTAAATAATTTATTTGTTAAATACGGAAAAAGCAAAATATTTCAGGAATGGAATAACCAAAATGTTTTTATATTGCACTATAAAATAAAATTATTGTTATTTTTTCGAATTTAAATCAGATTCAAATTAGTATTTTTAAACACATGAAGGATGACAAAATAATAACATTATTTTTGAATATTCTTTGTATATTCAAAATGTGATATAACCGTTTCTTGCTTAGTTTTTAAATAACAATTATAAATAAAGAGATCGTAGGTGTGTATATCCCCACGACTTATTGTTAAATTTTGAGGAGAGAATATTGAAGTAAGTAGTTAAGGCAGAATAAGAGGTTTTGGAAAAACTAGACTGGATAAAATTCGACTGCACGAAATGCAGCGAGTGTGGAACTGTTAGAAAAGATGGAGTTGGTCAGTATGTAGAGAAGCATGTAGTTCCGAAATCCCTGTCTATTCTGAATTATAGAATACATATTACAATGATTTACAGGTTTTGTATAACAGACATTGCAGTATTATTATATTTTCATACAAACAATATTCATTCAATACTATTTTATTAAACTTAATTTCTTTAACTTAACCCACTCTTAAATCTTACTACGTTTCTTAGTAATAAAACAAAAAAAGGTTAAACTGAAATGAAAAAGACATTGATTCGACATTAAAATAGGCGAAGGTATATACATTTACGTACATTGATTTCCAACTGGGCATTCAATGACAAGCTCAAGATCGGTACTGGGGCCTCTAAAAGTTTTAAGCAGCTATCTCCTAGACTATAATAGTTTGACCGTTAAAGCATACAAGTACAACAATTCGCGTAGAAACAATTGTACATAAGAGTAGCTGCGATGTAGACCGCACGTGATTACAGGATGCTCCACACTTTTACATAAACCGTTACTTTTGAATTAGTGAACGTTAACCATCAAGTTACCATTCATTATTTCTACCTGTCTCAAAGAGGAGTTGGGAACTATTCAGATTTCCACTTGCCGCGATTCTGATGTTATATGATACCCTACACGTATGATTATGAGAATCTATTATTCCAACTGAAGTAAGTTTTTTTGCTAGTTCAAATTAAAACATGAAAACGACTTAATATTGGGAGGAGTATGTATTCAGTTTCTACAACAAGATCCCAGAAAATGTACGAAATACGTCTGTAACGAAATTTAAATGAATTCTTACAAAAATTATGCGTGAGTGTCTCGAAAGCAGTAGTTGAAATGAATGATTCTACTTCTGTACTCCGCGGCCTGCAGGGACAGGGTCGTGACTAGGATTACCATCTGTCCGGACTAGTCCGGACTTGTCAGAATGTGGTCCGGATTTCGTAACTTATTATTAATTAGATGGAATATAACAATAAAACTACATATAGAAATCTAAGCGAGATAAACTTAGAAGTCCGGACTTACATCTAAATGTCGGGTATTTTGTCAGGAATTTTCAAACAACTAAAATATGGTAACCCTAATCTTGACGGAAAATTCTTAAATTTTGTTCACCTAACCCGAACCGTTCGATAAGGAACACTGCCTGCCTGAAGGCGTCGTGTCAATACATAATCCATGATCAATTGTGTTTTGTCACTGTCTTCGAAATTCTACATAGACGCTGGAATACGACTCTTTCAGTTTCTCGGCTAAGTCGAGTTAGTACCTACCTAAGTCTTATGTTACGTGGATTATATTTATCTATAACAGTATATCAGAAAATGTGAAATTAAATAATCGTTAGTATCGTAGATGTGACAAAAAATATTATAAGCGTTTTTTTTTGTAATAAATAAATAGGGCGTTCTATCTCATGTAAAATATATTTTATGTTTTGCAATTTTATCTTAAAGAAATAAGTACGCTGACATTTTTGCATACATCTTCTCATCTTCATCTTCTCCGGATAAGTTTTCGAATTTGAGGGTAGTTTTAGACTTAAACGAATGTTATTTGAAAATCTAGTCTTAAAAATCCAAGGAAAAGAGTGTCGAAAAGATTTGTATAGAAAAAATGGTTACTTACTTTTTCCTCCCAATATTAAATACGTGAAACAATGTGTTTGGTAGTTTGCTCCGGTTTGTTTTCAGGAAGAGGAACTTTCTTCCACGTCTAACATATCCATGGAATGGACGTTCTTGATTTTCAGGTTAATACGGAATACATTCCTCTGCCAACTGGATGACGAAGGAGTTATAATATTGTATCATTCATAATTTCAGCTCTAAACTCTATGGTCCAAGAAACCAAATCACCCAAAAAATATTGAAGGATAAGATCATGTCCCCTTGTTATTAAGCATCGAGCAACCACAACCACCTGTCGGCTGCGTCCAATCGTGAGACTTAACGCAGCTGAAAGCCGGTCGCGTGTGGGCGAATCGCAATCAAGGATATTATGCAATTACATTACCCTATCTCACTGCTGTGCCCAACGCTGTACATTGCTAGATTTATGTAATTCTTAAATTTAAATTCGCTCTTTAACGAATGGTACTAATAAAGTTGCTATAAATGCACTTCCTTCAATTCTAATTACTCTTTATATCTTATTGTTCTTATTCCCTGTAAGTAAATAGAGACTAACGGCCTTACAAATAAAATTGGCATAAAGTTATAGCTAAGCATAAACCAAGAATATTTAAAATGTTTACAAATAGACATCTTGCTTACGAATGGTTTGTTCGGACGTATAACGTTTCCCGCGTTTATTTGTAAGGCAGCTTGTCATTCGGAAAACTTCAGAATTATCATTGTATTGACAGTGTTGTCAACGATATTGTAAACATTTTGCGTTTTCTTTGTTTATCATCAGTTATAACTTTATTCCAAGTTTATTTGTAAGGTTTTTTAGTGTCCAGCTCGGGAACGGTATTATTTTAAGCTTCAGTGGCGACTTGAAACAGGGCAGGATTCTGTTAAAACTTGTATTAATAATACATTTTGTAAGAAAGCATATTACAAATTAGACAGATACTTTATAATTATTTGCTAATTATTTAAATTCATTCTTGCATTCTTTTCAAGAATTGTATTTTATTAATGTGTGACATTCAAAAGTGCCTGTCATAGCCAAATTGATATAAATTTTTTGAATCTTTATTCTAGAATTTGGTCCAAAAAACACTATTCAAAAAAGCTAGTAAGTACCTACAGTTGTATCTCATCCGGGAGGCGCCAGTTGGATCCCCGTTCCTCGCCTACCACATACCGAATTAATATCAATTTATTATTTCCTTCCTCCTTCTTTTCATTAGACGTTCTTGGTGAAGGAAAACATAGCGAGGTACCCGCTACACTCCCGTGAGGTAATTCAATGATTGTTTGTGAAGTTGGATACTCGTCTGGGCTCAATAGGACATGAACCCAGGGCTGTTTTCACAAAATAAGAATTATACGTCGATCTGAGAAAAAATTGTTGTTTGCTGCATCATTATTAATAATAATAATATGTTCAGATAGTAAAATTGACATATAAATGCATATTCACACACAAATAAATAATTATCTAAACAATTTCTTATTTTTAACCACTCACTTCTGGAATTAATTATACAAATATAGGCGGGACCACAAACTTTGAACAAGACATACCAAGATTTACGAACCATGCGTCACTCGAATAGTTGGCTCAATTGGTAAGAGCGCTCGGACGGAACCCGAGAGGTTGCGGGCTCGAGTCTCTCATCGTTTAAAGTTTTGGTTGCAAATTTAATCTGGATAAAAAGTTGTTCACCAACCTTTCTGTATGCCTATTGACAAAGACCTCTTCCGACTTCTTCCACTCTCGTTTACATTAATTTCATTTCAGTTCATTATTTTTGTATTTTATATTATTTAGCCCTTCGGCGTATTCAGTGATATCGCTTTGTATCTATGCCTATACTCAGCTGTTTTAAACAAAGGAAGAGCGCTCCATTTGAAATAGTAATTATTTTGGATGCTTAATACGACTGCACCGAGCCATGACGCTTGCCCAACACATGCATCATATTACCAGCTTTATTATTTAAAATTATAATGATGTGTATTTCGAAATTTATTTTAATTAACATTGCTTTAATTTTAAATTGGATTTACTTTGTTTATAGTCCGACAAATTCGTGCGCGATACCACGGGGTGACAGACGGTGGTGGGGACGGGGTAGTAAGATGTCAGCGGGTAGCGGGTTACGACAGTCTCCGCGTTGTCCTTCCCCGCAACACCACCCGCTATCCGCTGACATCACGGGACGGTCGCGCACGAAGTTGTCGGACTATAGTAGTTAACGTTAGGTTGTCACTATATTGGATTTCTTTTTAATTTAACAGAGGCAAACGGGCAAAGACTCGCGTCATGGAAAGTGAGGAAGCAACAGCCTATAATGGACATCCGCAACACCCGACGTAAAGATATGCATTGCCGGCCTTTAAGGAGTATGCTTTATGCTTGAATGTCCCTTACGGCCGTTCTCAATATTCAGTCTATCGCTTACTTGAGATAAAAATCGTAACTATCGTTGACTTTTCTGTCCTAATAAACTTATCGACGGTAACTCGCTTTATCCGTACACGCTGTCTGTCAATGAGACGACGTATAGCTTACCAGCGATAGAACTTTGTATGGAAATTTCAACAAGATATAAGCCACTGTGGAGGGTGGATCGCACTTATCCGATCTTGCTGTAGGTAACTTCATTATTTGTAAACAATGTGTGTCCATTTCGTTTTAAGTGCAATTGTTATTGTTGTTTAAAAACGAGTTAGCTGCCTGACTTAAGAGTATTAAAACTTTAATTTTTTTTTAAGAAGTTCAAAGCGTGAAGCGGGTAAATTATATATAGCTGACATATTTTTTTACTATAATTTATTAACTTATTGTAATTTACAAGGATCTTAGGTATAATGTATAAAACTTCATTAAAATATGGCCATGATTGAGTTTAAGAATCTTTCACACATATTTACCCATTTTATATTAAGTAAAATATATTTTTTTTAGGGTGCCGTACCAAAAGGTTAAAAGCGGAACCCTATTACTTAGACTCCGCTGTCCGTTCGTACGTATGTTTGTCTGTCTGTCTGTCACCAGTCAATTTTCACAGATGATAATATATTTCTTGTTGCCGCTATGCCAACAAATACTAAAAAACAGAATAAAATAAATATTTAAGAGGGCTCTTCATACAGCAAACATTTTTTTTATAGATGATGTCTTTATAATGGGTAGGAACCCTTCGTGCGCGAGGCCGACTCGCACTTGGCCTTTTTTTTTGTTTACATAATTCCGCTCCCTTTTTAACCTTGCGCCTCCTTTGTAAATTTTTGCTTATATTATATGTATCGCATAGAACTATATTATTGTTTGAATTTTAAATAAATATAAACAATTTTAGTTTAATGTCCTATGCCGTGTCCGGTTCGTTATTACTCCGAGGCTCCGGCCATTCACCGTATTGTGTCGGGTGGTAGAACAGACAATGGGAGGAAGTTCACAGGGCGTGCGTCACGCCGCGGCCGTAGCGTAAAAAAGGGGACGATTTTTATGTGTTTTTGTTTGACACCCGACGCGGACACACTGAGGCAACATCTGTTATGCGACGCATCATAATACCTCGTTAGGTTCTTGTTGACTCCTCGGGTTTGTTGCATGCCTGGTGCTTTAAACACACACAGATATAGGTTCAAAAACTTAATATAAAAAGTGTTGGTTTTTTAAGGTATACTTCTTTTAACGCGTTAGGGAAATAATTATTATCAGAGTGAATTTGTACGATTCTCTAGCACACCGTCACGCAAATTCGACACCCTGACGTTAGCTGGTCAACAATTTTACATTTGTATCATACTTCAGCTAGCAAGCCTCTTGTAACTCATTATCTGATGAACCACAACCAATGGAGGAGAATAAATAAGATACATGTCCCGTTTTTTAACCGACTTCAAAAAAGAGGAGGTTCTCAATTGAATTGGTATTTCTTTTATGTATGTTTTATTACGCTGAGACTTATGATCCGATTTTCTTGTATCTTTTTTAATTTGATGCAGAATGTTTTACATTTACTTTGCACAGGATGCCGGCTAGATTATGGCTACCACGACGGCGCCTATATCTGCCGCTAAGCAGTATTGTGTTTCGGTCTGAAGGGCGCAGTAGCTAGTGAAATTACTGGGCAAATGAGACTTAACATCTCATGTCTCGAGGTGACGAGCGCTATTGTATTGCCGCTAAGAATTTTTGTGTTTTTCAAGAATCCTGAGCGGCACTACATTGTAATGGGCAGGGCGAGCGTAAGACGTACGTAGCTTATCACGCACACTAAACTAATTAATGGCCTGCTTTTTCAGTTGTCTAACAGCAAGAGACTATCTAGACGTATAAATTATCTAAGATACAGATAATAAACTATGATTTTAATTTTGAAAATATAAATAATTCTTATGTTATTATGACAAACTTAAACAAAAAATCTTTTTTAATATGGTAAATAACAAACGTTCATAATTTAAACTGGCCTATTAAGGGTTATTAACATTATAGGCTAGGTATTATATTATGTATCTACACATGATTTATACTAAAAGTACATTTTCTTTTTTTTCAGGTACGTTTGGTCTGGGTATGTCTTCGATTGTTACTGCGATTGCACTGATAATTGGTTTGCAGGCAATGAAATACATGTCGCAAATTTGGATTGAGATTGGCGTCACGTTGTTGGTATCCACCATGTTGTTTTAAGTCGATCAGTGCGCACGACCGGCGCGGGCGCTAGCTTGAAGTCGAATGCAACCAGGGGTGGGACAGACGCCTTAAATTGACGTTTTCAGAAGACTGTAGTGCCATCTATTAGTTGGCCCGAAAATGAAAGCTTTGTCAGCTATCACTCGCTTTGAAACCTTTCAACTTTTCTTTAGTTGTGTCACTGCCCACTGGTCATATAATGGCGGCTACTTCTAGCGTTTGCGCATGTATGTAGCTGTCGTGTTCCATTTTGCATATTTATACTACTAAATTTATCCTCTATGTTCTATGTTGTGACAAAATTATATAACTAACTCTACGCGCAATTTCAACATTTATTATAACAAAAATTGCAATACCTACATTAAAAAGTAGAGCTAGTTATTTAATTGCGTCACAACATTAAAAATGAATTTTATAATTTCAAGCTTATATATAGTTATTTTCGGGGCCAATCTCCAGATGGCGCTAGTTTTCAAATAGACAGCTCATAATGCGTAGAGAATGCACTCTTTTCCCTATATAATATTAGTATACTCTTTGAATGCAACTTCTAATTCTAAATGAGCGCTCTACTGATGGACAATAATAACTAACCTCAATCATGTCACAGACATTGACGTACACACTGACAATTTCAAACACACTTTGACAGATGACTTTTGCCATCAGTTCAGCCCAATACACAGAGTAGTTTAATATTCTATTTCTCTGACATACATATATGGTAATTTTATATTATTTAATCTAGTAATGAGATAAACCGTTTCATAGTTTGGTGTATCGATTTATGTTATAAATTTTACGATGGGCTCATATAATAAACTTAAGTTATTTTTTATTATACAGAAGAAAGTCGAGTCAATACCAATGGTGAGTTACACCATTGAGACCTCTTTAAATAAGTTTGTCTAAGTCTAAGATTTCGAGCCAATTTTAATCAATATATAATCCAATCCTAAATTGGCGAGCCTAGTTTGAAGTTTTAATCTTTTATCTGCTTTTGACATTTTACTATTAATTTTTATTTTCTGTACTATATTGCTTAGATAATTTATACGTCTAGATGGAATGTGACAGCTGTGAACACGTCATAAAAAAATAGCGGGGAATGGTTGGCCTCTATTTTCAGACAACGCACGCGCACTAAACAAAGTGACTGCCGTATCGCGAGTCATGCACACTAAGTGCCTTTTTGTATGCATACCGTCACGGCACGTTTGCAGTAATTTATTGACTTGTATACGCTACCGGCCTTTAAGGAAGGCTTACACGCTTTATTTACCTTCAAATATATTCATGTTGTATGGTCCCAGAAACAGTAAACAGAAACCGCAATGTGGAGGAACGCCACATATCCAGATGGTGGGGATGATATTATAAATAATTCTTAATAATCCTTTAAAAAGTATTTGGTTTATTTATAAATTTTCTCACTTCAGTTTCTCTCAAGAAATAGCTGAGGATTCAACAAGTCCGGTTTTGTTCCTACGTCGCTATTCATTTAATTTGTATCATTTTATCGGCTATTTATATACAATGTAGTCGGTTTGTTGTTGTCTTTTTTCACCGGATTCCAATTCACTTACTGTTGGTGATTCATTGTTGCTTTCAACCGCGTCAAATGGGTAAATAATGGGTCAAAAAGAGCATGGCAATGGAGCAAAACAGATCAAAAAGGTTATTTTACACCTCATAATATTTAGGTGTTTCTAATTAATGTCGATTTTTTTCTCTCTCGATGGTTTTCGAAAGTTGTTAAAAAATCGTTATCTTGTCGAGATTATTAATTGAAAAAATCTATTCATATAGTAATAATATTTAAAAAATACGTTCGTTGGCGTATATTTTTTATCATAATATTTAAAATGTCATCATCATCATATCAGCGGGAAGACGTCCACTGCTGGTTAAAGGCCTCCCCCAAATATCGCCATGACGATCGGTCCTTCGCTGCCCTCATCCAACCTATTCCGGCGATCTTGATGAGTTCACCGGTCCATCCTGTGAAGACCACCGGAAGGCACAGTGTTGGTAGGCACCAACACTCCTTTTCCTTTACGTGGTTTCGAGGACTATACTGTTACTAATACTTTATTTAAGGCGCGGGCATACCTCAATATCCACAAAAATTGGTTTCTTAGAGAGTCGATTACAACATAACGCAATGAAGATATTCCGACGCAAAAAATACGGTGAAAAAAGAAGGACTTAAGGAAAATTTTGAACCGAATAGAATATATATATAATTTGAAAGTTGCTTCACAAAAATAAACTTTGGAGTCGGACATCTCCGAATTTTCAGCGATAGCAACATTCGTTTTTTTAAAATTTAATATGTTAATTTTGATTAAACAAATGAATATCAGTAAAATAAATGCCCTTTTGCAATCCTAGTCTGTCCGCACCTTAAAATGTATGACATAAAAATGAACAATTATAAAAACTCCATATGTTGTAGTCTACTTATAACGAATATTTATTAATCTCAACAAATTATCACAATATTATATCTATGTGTAAAGTTATAAACAATTCAATACAAGGAAATGATAATGCAACGGTTATTGGTATGTTTTTATTAACGCGTTCGACACGTTGTCGAGCCTTGATCATTAACATAAATATTCTAGAGTATATTATTATTACTACCTAGTTTATCAAGCAAGCTGGCCTACAGCCCCATATGACGTCATCATTAAATTAAAGATTTTAAAGACGGATAAGGTAAAAAAAAAATGTGTGTGCTTATGTATGGACGCAAGAAGTTATACTTCTTTGGCCTAACAAAGCAAAAATCTCTAAAAATTATTTATTCCTCGTGCTACTGTACGTTTGTAGAAAGAAGATGAATTTCGCAAACGTCACCAAATTTTAGGAACCAACTTCACCCTGTTACTTTTGTGTAACAATGCGCGCGCATCTTAAAATTTCACTCTCATCATTTTTTCATAACGCACCTAAAGAAGTATAACTTCAAAAGATGCACGCGTAAATCGACATGTTTTCCACCAATATGAATTTAGTGTGAGGTGATATCTATATTTAAGTTATTTATTTAGCAAGACACACTGTTACTACCAACAATTAATTATGGTAACTAAAACCTCAGAGTACTACAGAGGTTTGTATTCGGAATAGTTTTACCTATAGAGTTAGTTGCGTTGTCGTGACTCATCCAGAAAAGCAATTCGTTTAAAAATTATCAGATTTATATCAAAGTTTTGGAGGTATATACTTTGTTTAACTACAGTTCATAATTCTGCGACAGAAATAGTAGTAGATTGAACACTGCATAATATTTTTAGAATTCCAATGTAATTTGTAACAAAAATTTAATATTTGTTTTATACCTGAGGCGTTGTGGGATCGGAAAGGTCGCATTCAATACGTTCGTTTCATGTTCGTATCAAGCGCTCCCTTTTTGTTAATTCTTATACAGGATGTCCAAAAAGATAATCGAGTATTAGTTAGTTAAATGAAACAAATACTAATGATACCCGCTCCTTCGTAGCTTGTCTCCTGCCCGTGTACGCCCATGACAGGTTAAGCATATGCAAAAGTATCATTTGGTATTTTGGTACATCAATGTTATGGTGTCATTTTCAATGTTACTCTGTCGGAAATATTTGAATTTGAATAGCTTTGGATTACCACCACCTAACCTAACCTAACCTTAGACAAATTCAACGATTTTGAGCTATTCTCATCAAGACCTTACAAACGGTAAATGATTTTCAAAAATTTCCAAGCCATCTTTGTGCTTTATATAATATAAATGGTGAACCTTACGCTGCTAGCTCGTTCCAGATAGACATTTCTCCAATCTTTCAGACATGATATTTGTTTTAATTGCGTGAGGTTCGTTGGATAATTCTCATAATCCTTACTTTCGACATGATATATCTCCAGTTTGTGACCTGTTTCGTTTCAATTGCATCCCCTTTATCCCCTTAGGAAATCTAGCGAGTTTAGATCAAGGCTTCTGTAATGACCTCATTAGGGCATGATGCATTAAAAGCCCCCAATTTACTAATTAGATGTACGGCAAAGACCTTGTCGGAACCACGTTCTTGAAGAAACCTTGAATTTCCTACAGCTAAGGCCCGCATAAAAATTTTCGCAACATATCGCAATAACGGTAGCTATTCGTATTGAGCGAATGGCCTCGGCCTATAACACTTTTTAGAAGTAGGAGACTTTTTTACGTCACTGATGCCATTTTTAAATCCAGAAATATCCATAGCTAATCCCCTCAGATACAAATGATTTAAGTTTTCTTTAGTGTTAATTCCGCCAATATTTGTTTTAAAAACAATTCGACACATGTTTCGCCTCTACACGAGGCATCCTCAGGACGTGTTGTCGCGCCAAAATCAGATTTTGACGGAATTAACACTAAAGAAAACTTAAATCATTTGTATGCTTATGGATTTCCGCAAAGTAACGCCTAATTCAATAAATTCCCTCAGAAACAAATTAGATACTCCCAAATCCTGTTCTATATATCTACCTATTATTCCAAATATTAATTAAACACTACTGGAATTTTTCAATGTCTGCCATATTTGGTTCCAACGTTATACCGTTTGGACTGGTTCATTCGAATTTACTTTCAGTGTTTTCAAATCACTCCGAGTGAGCCCGTTGTTAGTTCCCACAGTGCAATAATCTGGCTTAGTTTTGCTCTGCAGAGTGTAGCGAACCGTTAAGACTCCGTAGCTAAGTGAGCCAGCCTAAATTGAAAACTAACTGGAAATTTCCACAACATCTTCCTATTTCGAGCATGTTTTTAATGAAAATAAGAGACGAGCAGGACGGTTATTTGATGGTAATTGATACGCCCTACCCATTACAATGCAGTGCCGCTCAGGATTCTTGAAAAAACTAAAAATTCAGAGCCGCACTTTAATTGCGCTCGTCACCTTGAGACATAAGATGTTAAGTCTCATTTGTAGAGTAATTTCACTAGCTACGGCGCCTTTCAGACCGAAACACAGTAATGTTAAGGTATTACTACTTCACGGCAAAAATAGGCGCCGTTTGGGTACCACTGGTTGTTGTAATAAATGAAAAATTGCTCGGATCTGTTCATACTGAACTTCTTTCGAACAGTATTCTTAAATTAAGGTATACTAATAATAGTTGATAGTCTTCTGCGAAGTTCAGTTGTGGTTTTCTCCCTAAGAAATGAACACATGGAAAAAGTGAACTTTAAAGGCGATGTTAATAAGATTCCAAAAGAAGTTTCACTTAAAAAAAAAACATTTTGTTAAACGTTAGGCCCTTAAGCTCTTGTTATTGCAATTATATTTTTTTTTCAAAATATACACCTCCACTAGTGTGTTCTTTACTCCAGTGAGCCTACGTCGTCTGTTGACAGCTGATATAAAGACTTCCATCCACTATTGGGTACGAGCATCGTGGAGGTTTTCTAAGAAATCTCTCGGCTTACCGTTACTTATAAATCTCGCGAGATAACACGATATAAGCCCGCATCCCGTAATAAATCGCATCTTATCGGCTTTCCTACCGCCTGTTTACACAGAACTAAGGCTAACTTCACACTAGCGACATTATTTGCGACGAATCATTCAGTTCATTGAACAAGATTTTTTATAAATCAAAAACCTCCAATCATCTCAATACCTATACAATTTCCGGCTTATATATTTTTAAAAGGACCACTGAATGTCGCTTGGAAAATATATATATAAAGTTGCTTCCTCCCACAAGTATAACTAAAGTACTCGAAGTATTAACAAACCTTTGGGTCGCAACTACAAAATAAATATGTCCGTTGCGGACGTTATATTTTTTATTTAAAATCAGTTAAATCAAAAGATTCAATACATGCCTTTAATCAATGAGCCATTTTGCAATAAAATATCTCGAATTATATAATGTACAGCGTGAGGCACAGCAGTGCGATAGGGTAATGTAATTGCATAATATCCTTGATTGCGATTCGCCCGCGCGTCCGGCTGCCAGCTGTGACAGACTAACGTATGGATGAAGCAGATGATGCAGGAACACACATAAAATAAAATAAAATTACATTTATTGTTTGATTACAAACATACTACATATGATTACAAATTAAAATGAAAACAAAGGGTATCAGCCCAGCTTCTGCTGCTCGACGTACATTACTCCAAGCAGCGCTGGTTTTTAGCCGCCCCCGTCCCTGAGGTGTTTGTTATATTAGGGTCCATGTCCACCAAATATAAATCTTTATATATAAATAGAATTGGAAGTGTCTGTTAGTAATATCGAAATACCGTTTTTTACGGTACGTACACCAAAACAAAATTTTTTACCATTTTTATCTGTCTGTTTGTTCCGCCTAATCTCTCAAATGGCTGGACCGATTTTGACGGGACATGTATTGACAGGTAGCTGAAGTAATAAGTAAGTTAAGTAACTTAGGCTACGTTTATTTTAGAAAAAATCTTTTATTTTAGAAAAATAAAGTAATGTTTCAATGTCCAAGAAACGGTCTAGCTCTTAAAATAATTTATATGGCAAAACAACGTTTGTCGGGTCAGCTAGTCATTAATAAGATTTAAAAACAATCTTACAAATGTTGTAATTAAAATAACAGATACTGTTTATATAATTCTGTATTAAAATATCTATCATATTACATAATTAGAATATATCACACTATAGTCTATCCATCCCTACTCTATGCTATAGTCTTGTTTGTGTGTGTAATAATAATAATCTCTCATTTCTGTCTCTTGCGCAGCACCAACTGGTGTGCCAGTACTCTGTGAACTCTCGATTGCTTGTCGTTGCGCAGAGACACTGTTTGACTGTGCTTCTTCCACCGCAGTTATCCCGGAGAGTGTTCCACGCAGCTACTTAATATTGTTCTGAAGTTAAATGTGACACGTTTCTACACTGAGCGCTTTTGAAGGGGACCTGGGACGTATAAACAAAATGTGGAATAATATCCTACAATACACTTACTTGCACGGTCTTCCCAGATGATGTCACATGGGTAGGTAGACCTTAAAAAAAGTGTGTACCCCTATCCGGCAACGGTCTTGTGATTCCTCTGGTGTTGTAAAAGATCATAAGTGGTGGTGATCACTTTTCATGTGTAACCTATGTATGGAAGAGGAGTACAAAAGAGCATACACGATCACTTGATGGTATGTGTTCACCGCAGCTCATACTCTCTTGTTATATCAGAGGAATCACTCAACTCATCATTCGGTGAAAAACCGTTTGAACGGGACTGCTTGAGCTTAAGAAAGTTCACCATTTTAAGTACCTAGGACACTACGTCATCGAAGACCTCGAAGACCAAATGGATATTGAGAGGGCAGGGAGGATATGCAGGGCACTGGCGGTGAGGAGTAATATGCTGGCTCGCAGGTTCGCTCGATGTAGCAGTGAGGTCAAGATAACGCTTTTGTGGGTCAGATATACTCATATACTCAAAGAACGCTTAGTGCCTTTCGCGTGGCCAACAATGGTTTCAGGTGGATGTTGGGGCTGTCCCGCTTTTGCAGTGCTTTGGCATTATTCGGGGATGCGAGGGTGGATGGCTTCCATGCCATCCAACGCAAAAGAACCGCGTCATTGCTGTAGAGTGTAGAGGATGCGTGGTAGCCCTAACATCATTCTGCAAACCATTGCAAGTCATTATGAAGCGCCGACTATAAAGGCATTTATCTACACCAATGCTTTAAATCCTCTATTAAAGATTCTGAAACAGTAAGCTTATTGCCAACATTAAAACACCAAATGTTCTAATAACCATTACATCATCCAAACGAGTGTTGTAATGTTGTACTGAATTTCATAACAACACTCCTATGTTTTTTTTCGATCCCTTCATGCGCAAAGAGTTTCAATTCAGCCACATTCTTATTGCTCGATGCGTGGTATCTGTATGAATTTTGAAAAAAGAACATTTTCGTTTATGCGCGTTCCACACTACCAGAACGTCGCGCGCCCTAAAAAAAGTAGCTTATTCGAATCCCCGCCATTTTTCTTCGATATTTTTATTGTTTTGTTTACAAAAAATGAGCGATTCATTTTAAACGCTGAATATTCGAGTGAATTTTAATTATTGCACTATACAAAATGTAAATTACTACTAAAATAAATCATTGATACATTAATACTTAGTTTATTTGTATATAATCAGTAATTAATGATATTATGCTACTACTAGGACTGGTGTTTTAATGTTAGCATTAAGCTAACTGTTTCAGAATCTTCAGGATTCATATTCTGGGTGTAGATAAAGTCTTGTATGCAGCTGTTGATAATAAGGTATTAAAACACTCATGTGATACTATTATCACATTCGTGTTTTAATACCCCTTATTACACAACAGTTGCATAAATAACTATTATGCGGCTTCATATGCCTGTTTAGTTATAATTATACTAACATAATTTATTAAGGATATTTTACTCACAATTATTATGGATTTTATTCTGAAATAAATTATTATTATTTTTTAACAATAAGAGATATATTAAGATTGTTTTGTTTATATGCATGTGGCAGCATTGGAACACCTAATATGGTTTCACTGGTCAATTCGGTCGATGTCGCGGGTAAAAGCTAGTTTATTCGACCGGTGTTTCCCATTATCTGGTTAAGTGGTTAACTGCTCATTTCCACGCAAATTTAATTGCCCCATAGCATTAATAGTTTAACCGCTATCAGTTGACTGCTCGACAAACCGCAAATGTTATTTATTGTCCGCATTTTCAATTGTTCATATTTTCCGGATTGTCATTGTGATGTATTGCAGATTTTCCTCCTGTCGCACTAACGACCGGTTTGATAAAATATATAATATAATTAATGAGGAAACCACTAAGGCAAATAAGTCATATTTAGGAAATTCTGTTAGATTCTATAATTATATTAATATTCCCCACGACCATAAATAACAGAATTGTTTAATATAGTTGAATTAGAAAACATACAAGACATAATATGTAAAAACTGTTTTAGTGGCAA
Source organism: Leptidea sinapis (assembly GCF_905404315.1). Classification (NCBI taxonomy): domain Eukaryota; kingdom Metazoa; phylum Arthropoda; class Insecta; order Lepidoptera; family Pieridae; genus Leptidea; species Leptidea sinapis. Next base: position 7,064,281 of record NC_066268.1, read on the forward strand.
GAGGTTATTATCTTATATCTTTAAACGAGCAATTCTTGTATATAAATAATCTAAATCTCGGAAACGGCTCCAACGATTTGAATGAAATTTAGTATACAGGTAGTTTTAGCTAGGTTTCAAGTTTAAAAAATCTAGTTTTATCCGTGTTTCAATGAGAAACAGCTACAATAACATAAAAAATCCGAGCCAGGCTCGGTCGTCCAGATCTTTTTTTTTATATTATTATGGAATAGGAAGACAAACGAGCGTACGGGTCACCTGTTGTTCAGTGATCACCGCCGCCCACAATCTCTTGCAGCACCAGAATCACAGGAGCGTTGCCGGCCTTTAAGGAAGGTGTACGCGCTTTTTTTGAAGGTACCCATGTCGTATCGTCCCGGAAACACCGCGCAAGGAAGCTCATTCCACAGCGTTGTAGTACGCGGAAGAAAGCTCCTTGTAAACCGCACTGTGGAGGACCGCCACACATCCAGATGGTGGGGATGATATCCTAACTTGTAGCGTGTCGATTAGATCTTAATATTAAAGAGTATATTGAGGATGAAGAAGTTTGGCGTGCGGGTTCCTTGCATATCGCGAGTCTCTGCGACCCGGTAGCAATCCACTACTATCGTATTTTTTTAATCATCCACTACTTTGCAATTTATTTTTTGACGCTTTTGCGCACTTGTTTTTGTAAACACTTTATGGCTGTTTACAAATGCTTTATAAGTTTGCGTAAATAAAAAAAAAATTTCATTTTATTTCAATAATTATAATGTGAGTAATAATTAATAATTATGTAGCCACAAGCTATGGATAACTTTTTTAAATACTCCGAAGCAAGCTCACTTTGTTTCGAACGCGAGTCACATAACTTTTTCTAGAAGGAGTGGTGTATATCCGATTCTAAAGATGGTATTATAAAGTGTACAGATTAATAAAAAGGAGTACTATTTGTTCATACTTTTAAATTGAGGTGACATGTACCTACTACGTATAGAAAACATCTCACCTTGAATGTTTGTAACACAGGTTGTGGCCAGCTGTACTCAACTCGTTTAGTCTATGCTAAGCGTTTGTAGCAATAACACGCATTTGAGGGCTTGGGTTTTATTTGAAATATGCCTTCGTGTGAATTGAGATACTTTTATAATAAATAGACTACTAAATTCAACATAATAGCTTTTTTAAACAGGCTGATTGGCCCGCTCTAATCCTATCATCTCCATGTTTTTTATTACATATTTTTTTGCATCAACAAGTCTTCATAATTTTTTTTTAACGTGACCGATTGAGACTACGTTTTGGAAGGGCTGAGTTTTATAAAGGCTTTGGGTACCAACCTGTAGGTACAAATTAGCTGAGTAATTTGAAAGTCCTTTTTGTGTTATGTTTTAATGTCAGTTTATGCCAAAAAGAGCACTTTTATGAAAATACAATAATCTATTTCAGAGTACGGTTGACAACCCTACACCGAACTCACCACTGGGCCAACGCAATGCTTATGAGCAAGCGACGGATATGGTGTTCTAATTTCAATGGGATTTGATGCTGGACATTATTGTAATTTTAGTAGAATTCTCTTACGTTGCATGGAAATTGGTTGAAAAAATTATCGTACCGGAATATTTTTTTTTGTTATCATCGTAATCTAAATTTAAGTTACAATATTCTCATTTACACTGACAGTCATTTAATGATGATGGACTTTGCAATTTTTTGTCATGAATCTGTACCTGGATCTCCCTAACTCTATTTCAAATTTTCAATTTCAAATACCGCCTACATCGACGGTAGTGACACCTTCTAAGACCTTCAACAAGAGCTTTGGCACACAAGAACGAGTGCATCTACGTACTTGTGTACACTTTTACAAATAATCAATTTTACCGTGGAAAATTAGATGATTTTGCGTGCACTTTTGGATTTCCCAAACTATTTGAAATTTTGACAGCTCTCATCAGGAATAATTTTATACACAGCGCAAGACGAACACTACTCATACAGTTAGTTATTTTGTAATGCATATAATTTATCACATGAGAACTATATATCTGTTTGAAGGTTCAGTTTTGTTTAATAGTTATTTATGCAACTGTTGTGTAATAAGGGGTATTAAAACACGAATGTGGGTTTGTGTTTTGTGATAAGAGTGTCACATGAGTATTTTAATAGGACCTAATTAGTAACAGTTGCATACAAGACTTTATCTACACCCATAATAATAAATGAATACTCTATAAAACATTCTGAAACAGTTGGCTTACTGCTAACATTAAAAAAGCCAGTCCTTGTTACTATAATATCACCCAAAGTAGTGTTATTATGAAAACGGATGATATAATGTTGTACTGAATTTCATTACAACACTCGTTTGGATGATGTAATAGTTATTCGGACATTGTGTGTTTTTATATTGGTAATAAGCTGTTTTAGGATCTATAGAGGATTTTAACCATGGGTGTAGATAAACCTAATTACCGCATCACGACTTGTTTTTATTACCTGACAAGCGATGTCGTAACTCGTAGTACGGGAACTAACTGCCGATCCCGTAACAATAACAATGGGATCTATACCCGGCGCGGACGGAGAGAATTGGGACAGATATGAGTTACGGAACTTCCTAGCAGACTGCTGACGTGCGTTTCACAACAAAACACTAATTATAGATGAGATATTCCCGGTTATAATAACTGAAGGGTTAACTATGTTTTACTACGTAACAAAACCGCTGCAGTACATTGATCCAGCAAAGTTAAACGCGCTTCACGAATACACTCTGCCGACTATTTGGTTGATTCGTTTAGACGTTGGGCCAAGGACGTAAAGAGTTTATTAAATAATTTTTTGCAGTTCCCATATGATCTTGCCACTCGTATTCTTGTGTAAGTTAAATGAGTGCTATAACACTTTTTGTCATTAGATAGAAATTACTTAGATAGAAAACAGTAGTCTTCTGTAAAGCTTTTTTTATGAAAATAAGGGACGAGACGAACAGGGCGTTCAGCTGATGGTAGGTGATACGCCCTGCCCATTACAAGCGGTGTCGCTCAGGATTCTTGAAAAACCCCAAAAATTCTGAGCGGCACTACAACTGCACTCGTCACTTTGAGACACTAGAATGTTAAGTCTTATTTGCCCAGTAATATCACTAGGTGCGGCAGCCTTTAGACCGAAACAGCATTGCTTACAGATAACTGCTTCACGGCAGAAATAGACGCCGTTGTGGTACCCATAATCTAGCCGGCATCCTGTGCAAAGGAGCCACCCACAGGTAAAATATTTCAGTGCCTGTATAACTGTGACCCTAGTCAATACTGAGATATTATTTACTATTCAGAAATATATATTAATAATTAATTATATTATTGTTTCGGAAAAAAAAAATGCGACTTTGATGTTTGCTCGAAAAACCGACCTAGGCAATTCGCCGCTAGACATCTATGTTAGCAACGCAATACGCTAAGTTGCCCTCTACACGTATGGCGATTTAGCTGGGATAGGACGCTGTGACTTAAGTGTACTGATGCTAGTTTAAACTCTGCACAAACCAAGTAGCAGGTACAGATATTAATATAAAACTTATGCTGTGACGAGGTATGTCCTGTTCAAAATTTTAATTTAGCAGTTATAAAATAGTAAATTATTAACGATAATAGGTTTATAATATTGACTGCCATTTAAATATAACCGTTTCAGTAGCATTGCACTTTTGTAGGAATGTAGGGTGCCATTTTTTATGTATTGAGAGCTCGATTTGGAAGGCGACTCGTCATGAATAATAATTGATACAACAGCAATTTGTCACTACTGCTTTTGTATGAACATTTATAGTTATTTATTATATAATTATAATCATATTATAATTATACTTATGTAAAAATAAGTGTCAATTTGTCAATTGTAATGTATGTATATATAATAATAATAATATACTGACACACTTTTACACAAATTATCTTGCCCCAAATTAGACATTTATTTTTGTATTTAATGCAATATACTTACTTAAACATACATAAATACATATAAACATCAATGACTCGGAAACAAACATCCATATTGATCATATAAATGCTTGCACCTACGGGGATTCCAACCCGAATTGTGACAATTATAATTTCGATAACTCGTCAGTTCGAGAGCTCGGCAGTTTTTTCATGAAGCTCTATAATAATTCAAAGGAGACTTTTGTCTTTAGCAAGTTTTCGTCATTCCGTGGCTTAGGCACTCAATCTATCGGTGGTCAATCCCTTACCGAATTGTGGGTGTGTTGTTCTTCTCATAGGTACATGATGTATTAATTGTTTGACTGGAGTAAAAGTCTTCTCAAACATAGAGACACATAAAGAAGTTTCAGATAAAAATTAAAATAAACTTAAACATTACACTTAAATAGTACCTAATTAAGCAAGGTAAGAAGTTATTTAATTATATCTTCTGTAATCTTGTGTCTTTTTCGCGAGCCTCAGCCCTGAGTAGGTACCCAATAAGTTATGAGTGGATCGTAGTGTTAGTAAACTAATTTTCAATTTGTTATGAATCCATTGCAGCTGTGAATTGAGTATGAATGAATTTTATTAGTGGGCAGATAATATAGCTGTTTCCTTAAAAGGTATAACTAAGTTAATCTTCTGTACTATTTATATTGCACTTTATTCTGTGTCTAAGCAAGGCATGAACAAAATATAGCTATCAGAATATTATGTCATACATTCATCAACAAGTCACTAATCTCATGACACTAATGACGTTCTGTACATATTATAGACAAATCACGTCGTATAAAAACATACCTGAAATATGGAACATGCCACAAATTACACCATACAGCCACCATCTGCTATATCTATACATTGCCGCATTTACTCCAGTTGTTGAAGATATTCTTGTTCAATAAGCAGCAATGTAAAACATTTTGTTTAGTTCAGGTTTGATTAGGACAGTGATGATTAAGGAGAGAAGTGTGCTTACATTGTCTTCTGCCCTTCCTCTATCAGACTGCGAATAATATGTGTTTATGTGTGTGTAGAACGTTATTGCATGTCATAGATAGAAGTGGGCCACGCTATAATTATCAGAAAACGACGCGTGTGGCGTGAACATAATATACAATGGTGAGAAATATTTCTATAAACATTCAATAGTTTGACGCAGTAATAGAAATAACCATTGTTAAATTTGCATTGGTCAAATAGTCGTTTTCATTCATCAACAGACGGCACTTGGATTCATCTATTGCATAGTATCTCAACCTTATTTTGCTCACCGCCCACTTTGAGAATATGTTTTTTTCTAGAGTATTTTCGTGTATTTTTTTGCCTTTTTAGACTATATTTTTTAATCTACCCACGCCCCATCTGCGCCATCTCAATGCCCCCTAATTTTCTCTGGGTCTTCTACTGCCACCCCGAAAGTCTCAAACGCCCACAAGGGGTTGTTATCGCCCACGTTGAGAACCTCTATTGATCTATTGGTAGGAGATCTCGTCCCTTATTGTCATAAAAAAATGGAGGAGGATTTTATTCAGCAGAGGGTGGACATCCTAACCGGATATATATGGGCCTTACCATCGGCCTAAATACGTTAGGTGTATTTTCCTTCTCTCAAAAAAACCTATACCGCTTATAGCGGGGCTAGTTAAGGCTGTATCATCATTCAAATTAGCTCAACAACGAAATATGCGGTGAACTCGTGAAATAGCCGGGTTGATTGAGAGCAATTTACGTGTAATGATGTAAGTGGCATCATGTTGCAATTGTTGCTTGTTGGGTCATTGATCTCTGTTTGATAGACATTCGAAGATTACTTGGAGTAGCAGTAGTTTATTATGTCTTTTTTTCGTCATTTAATGAATGTCCGCTGCACCCTAGGACTTATAATTCAAAGCCTGACTCTTGTCTAATTTGGAGTATTATCCGAGGGTTTCCGTGGGTTTTTTTTTGTAGGATAAGTAAGTCCTTTCGAACACTTTTGGCCTAATGCGTCATTTGCCCATGCATTCGATGTTTCTACAGCATCTGCGCCTATTTCTGCCATGAAGCAGTAATGTGTAAACATTATTGTGTTTCGGTCTGAAGGGCGCCGTAGCTAGTGAAATTACTGGGCTAATGAGACTTCACATCTTATGTCTCAAGGTGACGAGCGCAATTGTAGTGAGGCTCAGAGTTTTTGGGTTTTACAAGAATCCTGAGCGGCACTGCATTGTAATGGGCAGGGAGTAAAAATTACCATCAGCTGAACGTCCTGCTCGTCTCGTTCCTTATTTTCAAAAAAAAAAATCTCTCTCTTGCCAATCGCTTCTACTAAGTCGACAATATCTTAAGGAGAGGAGACTCTCTCAAACTCTGTTGGGAGATCATGTCTTCCACGATACTGGCGCCATCTAGATTGGATCTAGAGAGGATATGGCGAAATGTTTCGTCCTTTTTGCGACAGAATCCACAACAGGGACTCATGGGTCCGTATGTAGGTCAGTATGTAGTAGATATTTGTTTAACCTGTGACTGTGACGTGAATGACCAGGGATTACTCTGCTTAGTTTTTAAGTTTTAATTGGAGAGACTATTTTTTATCAAATCCTAAATATTGACTATCACAAAAATATAACCTTGTGCTTTACTCATAGACATATTTTTTTTTTCAGGAAGCCCAGCTGTGGATTTCAGTCGACACACACTTGTCAGACCTAATTTACATCACGCGCGAACCAAAAGAGCGATCGACACAACGAAACAAACGGTGAGTTCGTTTAGTCACAATTTTAAATTCGTCTGAGGCCAATCCCCGGGAGACCACAAGAAATAGAGCAACGTTTTATACTTCGTTAATTATCAAGCAAAGCAATGTACTCCAAGCGCGCCTACTAGTGAGGATTCGCGCGGATTCATCGACAGACGCGTCAGTAGGGATGTCGACAGCGGTTGTCGATAGAAGCCAATCTACGAAAAAATCTTCGATCGATCTTTTTTGTTCGTAGCTTCAGTAACATGAAATATATATAAGTCACACCAAAATTTCTGTTATTTTTCATACCTTTATATTAAAAGGCCAAATATCACTTACTTATATTACTTACTTAATATTCACTTAGTAACCATGCTCCCACCGCACTCATCAAAATTTGTGTTTTTTTTTGCAAATTTATACTAAGTTTTAGTTATTTATTTTATCAATTAATGATTATTTTATGTCTATTTTAGGACATCTTTAAAATTATCTAAAAATCTTTTATGTTTTAAATTAAAAAAATCAGGCCTCTTGTTTTATCTAGTATATTAGAAATGACATCGAAAATAATTTAAAAGAATTCAATTTTGAGAAAATTAATGCCTTTTATGCCTTTTTATCCACCACGAAGTTATAGGGGGTCAAAAATGGCCTGAACTACTTCGAGAAAAGGATGGTACCTACGGCCGTGCCGCTTGTTTGTCCCCAGATAAATATTCCTACCATAAATTTTAATATATACCTCTCCATTTTTTTTTTATGGAATAGGAGGACACACGAGCGTACGGGTCACCTGTTGTTAAGTGATCACCGCCGCCCACAATCTCTTGCAACACCAGAAGAATCACAGGAGCGTTGCCGGCCTTTAAGGAAGGTGTACGCGCTTTTTTTTGAAGGTACCCATGTCGTATCGTCCCGGAAATACCGCACAAGGAAGTTCATTCCACAGCTTTGTAGTACGTGGAAGAAAGCTCCTTGAATACCGCACTGTGGAGGACCGCCACACATCCAGATGGTGAGGATGATAACCTAACTTGTGGCGTGTCGTGGGGAGGTTATATATATATACTTATAACATTATAGTTTTTACGGTAGATGAATAGTCAGACAGGTAAAAGGATAATGAACCTTGAAATATCCTGAATCCAAAATGTGGAACGGATGAGGATATCTCTTTCTGAGAAATCCAAATTGAGATTAATATAGTTTTAATTAATATTTCTCAAGTGGTTTCTGAGTAACGGATATGGCATTTCGTCGTAACCTTCACAGGTAACTTGGCAATCAGATTAATATCTCGAAACCTGACAATCACGCCTATTATAATATAAACATAGACTATTTTGAAGTCTTAGTTATTAATTGAAGGTGAACAATTTTTAGTTTTTTTTTGGAGTATGTTGGGTCTTTATGGTCAAAGAGCCTCTCGTTTTATATTCAATTTTGTCTCCTGTCATTTAACAATTATTGTGTTCTCTTTATTGACTTTTTCATAAAAAATGTAGTTTTGAAAATCCAGCCAAAGTTTTCGTCAACCTGTTAATTAGAAGTACCCTTGTTTTCTGCACATCATTATTCATACTCTTCATTTGTCGTTTGTAATTTTTTGCTAAGTATCTTGAATTTCTCTGGTAGTGTTGGGTCCCAGAAGTCCGCGAACTGTAAGAAGGCATTTGGACTACTAACTAATGCTAAATTTTTCCCATTGAAAAAATATTCAATGGGCAGCATACTTTTATGTCTGCTTGTTTAAAGTTTTTGAAGTGAAACTTCTTTATCGACGTATGAGAGAAGTTTTATAGCAAATCGTCACGAGTTTCGGTGCTATTCTATTCTATTCTTCCTAATATGGCTCCTGTGGAAGGTATACCACAAGTTTGCCAATGTCACGTTAAGGTAGACCACCAAGCTTAGAGTATTTGATTACTAATTTTAATGGTAGTGATCGGTTATAACTAGCCGTTGCCGCCCGCTTCTCTGGGCGAATTTTAAAAGTAAATAAATTAATGAAGGAACGTCTGTATTCGAAAAATAAGTTTAGTAATTAGAGGCTATAAACCATCTAGGATAAATTTCGCATCGAATGGTGGTAGTTTCATGTCGATACGATCAGTGGCTTAGGCGTGAAACAGCCTCAAACAAATACCATTTTCATTATATATATGAAACATGTCTACTAAATTATGCTTGCTACTAAATAATACTTGCTAGTTTCAATGGATTTATACATTTACTGCAGATACAAATTGATTGTAAGTTTCACTTCTTATTTGTCTTTTTATTACACATACCCTTTTTTAATTTACTTAATATGCTTATGCTGGTTACTCATGCGAGTAGATAAAGTTCGAGTTCTCCATACAATTGTAATTTTCTTTTGTGCATTGTTCTCAATATGGAACGGTGAATGTTTTTGCATGTTTGAGCTTTGCCCATTCTTAATTTGAAGACGAGGTGTTCTTAACTGTTATTGATTAAATTTTGAAGTCATGATATTCTTAGTAACATAGTAATTTTTGCTTCTACTGCATTTTGTTTGCTTGTATCAGATAAAGTTACAAACATTTTCCATTGGCGTACAATAAACAACTACACACACTCCCGCCAAAAATTGTCTGAAGCAAAACGCTGCCTTCGCGTTCTTTGGCAGAGTTTTCGTTCAGTTGTGTTTCGACCGCGCTTTGAATACAACGCCACGCAATGACAAAGTGTTTAGTGAAACGCTGTCCAAATAACAGCATATCCAAACTTAAAAATGATGGAGTGTCATAATTCGGTTAGGTGCCCCTATAAGTTAACAAAAATTGTGTTGTTAACTTGACGTTTTCAATTATTTTGCCAAACATCTCAATTGCTAAAACAAAATGTTCTAGCCTCGTGTTCGCGTCCGTATAGCGCGTGATGTAGTGCTACCAACAATACTACCTCATAATAAGGTGTTAATTGGAATGAATATTTTAATGTTATCTGTATCGTTACATAATAAAATAATAGTATAATTTATGCGTATATATACAACGCGCGGCGGTCAGACATTTTTGACAATCTTTTAATAGACCAGAGTCTAGTTATTTATTGTATTTCAATAACATTTTTATTACTTTTTTCACGAAACTATAGGTGATTGATAAAAATATGATAATAGAATGATTCCCCTAATAAAAGTGAAAAAAATGAATAAATAATTAATTTAATAATAATATACATCGCTATGGGGGCGAAACACCTGAGAATGTTCTTTTTTAACCTCGGGCGCAATATTGCTTGAGTTTGACGTGCTTATCTCACGTCGCATCGGGACTCTCAGTCGAATGGACTGATTTAATGCGATTTTTTTGTTTTGAAGGCTGATGTGATACAGATGGTTCTTAGCAACAAAATGGTTCATGTCTTTAAAAAAATAAATCCGCCTTTTTATTTCATGTACTATCGACAAAATTGATTCCTAACCCGCATTGCTGAAAATTCTTTTAACAGTTAGGTTTATAATTGCATGAAAAAGATTGCATTATAATTGGTCGACTTTTGGTGGCTAATAAAATGATAACACAGATGTTATCACTTACCTAGAAAATATAATTTCAAGCGAATTTCGACGTACTTGTTTTTTTTACTGTAGGAAAATGACATTAGAAGGGTCGATATCGATAAAATTTTGTCGATTAGTACATAGGTAGCGCAAGATGTAGACATTGAGAGAGTCAAAATTAAGGCTGGGGACCGAGCCGATGGCCTTGAGGAATCGAGCGGAGCTAGGTTACCTCTCTCGCACAAGATGGACATAGTTTTAATTCAGAATAAGAAGTAAATTTTTAATTGATAATAAATATAATAAAAATAAATTTTCTTTACAAAACCAACAAAACTATTTCATGTTGAATAGTATTGGTGTACAATTAATAAATTTTCGTACAATTTTTGTCACGATTCAATGATTAGTATGTATCCAACTGTAAAAGTTGGGGGTAGTTCGGAAAATTTTTTTTCGCACTGTCTATAAAAAATAGAATTCTGTAGATATATAATTATTTTTTGTCAATATAACCTTTATATAAACTGTCAAGAAATGGTTTCAATTATGCGCTATTTTGGCGATTTCTTGGGATAGCGGCCTTAAGCATAACATTATAATATAGTTCGACAAGATGTTATAATAGTTCTCATCACACTGATTTTTTCTTGTTGATAGTATGGTATATTAAGTTCTCGGAATAAAGACCTTTTTCTTATCGATGATTTTTAGAATGGCCTAATGTTTCAATTTCAGAGTGGTATGCACCATCCTGCTGTGACGCTGAGAGTGGAGATAGAGAACCAGCAGTACGTGCTAGACCTCCGGTTGAACGAGGATCTTATCACCGGAGACCACACCATCAGTCACCAGAAAGATGGAAAGACTATCACGTACAAACCTACCATAGAGGTGAGGCGATTGTATTTACGTGACTTTATTGTACTTTATGTAACCCTCAACTGACAGCTTTTAAGGTGGTTTCGTCACCGAGAGAAGATTGACTGCACAAATTAACGGCTGCTCCCAATATTCAGTCTATCTCTTACTTGAGATAAAAATCGTAACTATCGTTGAATTTTCTGTCCCAATAAACTTGTCGACGGTAACTCACCTTATCCGCACACGCTGTCTGTCAATGGGACGACATATAGCTTACCAGCGATAGAAGTTTTTATGGAAATTGCAATTCACGCGTCTCAATATACGGCGATAAGAATGACTTATCGGGTATATTGGGACAGCTTCAGATTATTGACAGCTATTACTGACAGTAGAAGGTAGTAATTTATGTCTATCTGTAGATAGTATATTGGAAACGGCCGTAATAGACCTATTGTGGATGAAAGTATTGCGATAGGAAGACTGTTACCAGTGTGAGGATTCTTTACACAGGATGTCGACTGTGTGGGAAACATATCGCGCGTGTTTCTGCCGCGAACCAGTAATGTTAAAGCATTTTGTTAAGGTCTGAAGGAAGCTGAAAAATTACAAATTTACCGAGCTAATGAGACTAAATAGGGACACTCACTTGAGGTTTCTTATAATTTTTTTTTGCATCACAATCCATAGATTGTATTTAAAATAATTTAAATAGCGATTAATTTTTCTGGAATGGTGGTAAATTGTGGTAATGTTTTACTTTGAGATTCATAACTATTATTTTTGGACCTAAATGAATACATAAGATTTTCGACAGTAACGTAGCTCAATACAATATTTTAATTACAGGATCTAGATATATGCCAGTACCACGGAACGGTTAGAGGTCGACCGGGATCGTGGGCGGCCGTGTCGACATGTCGTGGAGTAAGGGGGGTGATATACGACGGAAAGCAGATGAAATATATAGAGCCATCTAACGGTAAGTGTCTGCAGCTTCTGTACTGTGGTATAGTTGGGCCGATCAGCGTGCATTCCCCAGACAGTTACTGCCAATTTTCTCTCAGTAATTATCAAATTACTAGTGTCTATCCCCGACTTCGTTCAGGCTCAATTTGATAGTGTAAGGCCGGATCCATATGCTATATCACCACTGAGTAATATTGACACCTAACCGACTTAAGCCGTAGCGTGCTGCGCTACGCCCACCGCCCCTGTAAATACCTTTACATTTAAGGCGAAGGGTAAGCAGAAACCACGCAAACAAGGTGTTTTTAGACAAGTTTTGTAGTGAAAATATAGCATTTGGGGCTATGAACACTATTTGATCATGTTACACATACCCTTTAGTATTATTTGTAGGTTGCTAATGCTTGCTGTTGGTTATAGTTAACACTCCAGACTAATTTTGAACTACTACTTTTCTTTGCAGATAAACAAGCTTTTTCTTGGCATTGCGCATTTGTTTAGTACTTCTCTCAGAAAAGTTATTCTTATAGCTTGTACTTTTTTTGTGTAGGTACATTTATTCAAATTTGTAAATAATAATGAGAATTGTAAGCATATAAACTGTTTGCGCCTGTTAAAATGTTACGTTTTCCATGCAGGAATTTAGAAAATATTGGCTTTGTTGCCGTTAACTCATATCGCTCAAGGATGCTGGAATTTAGTGTCGCCTTAAGTAATAAATACGCTCTTTTATGTAATAAGTTACAAATTTATCGCAGATAACAGAATAGATTCAGACCACTATATATACGACCACGCGGATTTGAATACCAACTTCCATTGCGGGTATGTGGGAGGAGTCACCAACAACGCCAGCTATGATCCTGAGCTGATGAAGAAACATGAACACCAGAGGAATATGCAGAACACTCGAGCTGCAAGGGTGAGTGCTAAACATTCAACCTCCAAGCTTTTAAACACATACTTTATATCGCACGTTTGGGAAACGGTGATAAGAATGAAATCTTTACGATGCATCACCACACGATTTTTCAACACTTCATAGTGTCGACCGTGTGTATAACGTATAGTTAGCTATAGTAAGCCTTTTTTTTTTTCAAAGAATTTAATTTAATATATTTCTTGAATTTGTGCTCAGTGATTCCTAGTATACTGTCTGGTATTTTATTGTAAAATTTCCAAGACCTATGAAGGTGCCCCTAACTTTTAACGGTTACCTAACGGTTAGCTAGACTAATACGACTTTAATGAATTTAAATCACAATTTTTATTGAATTCAGTAAAAAATATCTGACATATTCATGCCAGGGAAAGCTTAGGATGTTTTTCTAATAGATTTTTACCGTAGCGAGCTCAACAATACTGTGAAAATCCGCAGCATAACAAAAGAATGCTAATGAAAGTACGCAAAATAGACAAAATGTATGCTGTATTCACATCTGTCTGAATTTTAATGGCAAAAGCTGCAGAACTCAATTTATTTGTGAATTTTACTGATATGTGGGCCCCATTGTAGTTTACTATCTATAGAAGTGTCAAGAAAAACAAGTCGAATCTACAAATTCCAGAGTTCTTAAAGAGATAAGAGAGTTCTAAAAGAGATAAGAGTTGTTTTTTTTTGTTGTACATTTGGTAGTTGGAATCTAATACAAGTTTTTTTTACTATTTATACGTCATTGTTTGTGAATCAAATTAACATTTTTTCTTAGCTTATCGGATCCCCCGGCTGGGCAAAACCATCCCCTGCTTTACTCCATTTATCGCCGTCCTCCGCCAGCTCCGACCAGGTTTTATTATAGGCATCCAGATCATCACGCCTTCGTTTTCAGGGTCTGCCTCGACGTCTTCGCCTGTCCTACGTGTGCGTCCTGCGTCCTGTCATAGGTCTGTGTTCATCCGACATACATGCCCAGCTAAGTTCCACTTTAGCCTGTCGGTTATTTCTCCCACATCAACAATACCAGTTCTGGAGCGCAGTTCCAGTATTTTGTTTCTTTATTATTAACATTTACTTTATTAACTTAATTTTGCAGTACAAACGGGAAACATTTGAAGATGCAAAAGTGCGTGGGCCTTTTAATGCTAACAAATTGTCGAGATACGTGGAGTTGGTGCTGGTGGCTGATAATAGAGAGTTCAGGGCTAACGGCGAGAGCATGAGCTTGATACATCACCGGTTCAAGGACGTCGCTAATATTATTAACTCGGTGAGTTGTCATCACAATGGTCTAGCTTCACAGTGTAAATACCACTGGACAGGCTGTTCCATATGTTTGACAGCAAATTTTTGTGCCTATTTGAAGCGCCACTCGCGAGCGTCCAGAGAACTAATTTTCACGTTTAATGCGCTGCGAAGGAACGTACAATACTCTTAAGTATTTTTGCATTTTGAATTAATTTCGTTCGTTTTCCGTGGTTCTTATACTTCAAGAATCAACTTTTTTTTGTACCATTACACAATCTATAGATGTTTGCTGAGGTTGTCATCACTAGTTTTAGTACCGCAGACTCTGGCTATGGCCAACAGCGCAAAATGGCGAATATGAAACAGTCACAAAAACGCTTTTACAGCCGTAAGTCCAGTGGTATATAGTGGAGGTCAGTGTTCACAGCTATTATGCCGTGTGTATTTTATTTAAGTTATACTTCATTTGACGCGTTAAGGAAAAATTATCAGAGTGAATTTTGTTGTTGCGCACGCACACCGTCACGCCAATTCGACACCCTGACGTTAGCTGGTCAACTAGACCATTTGTATCATACTTCACCTACCCCCCAGCCCCTTGTAACTCAATGTCTATTGAACCACAACCAATGGACAATTTCAATTTGTATACAAATTTTAAAATAAAAAATCTCTCTAATTGTATTATAAAAATAATTTAATGATATTGAATTACACTTGATTTAAAAAAATTATGCGGTATTATAATATTTTCATTGGTTGTAATTAATACCGTATTTACTACAATATTGTTTTTTCTACCAACGTAAAATAGCACGAGGAATCATTTTTTTAAGGATTTTTTTTATTACTCCAATGAAGAATAACTTCTTGCGTTCGTTCATAAGTAAAACACACGCTTTTTTTGTATGTTACCTGAGAACGCCGTCGTTTGTGGACTTTAAATAAAATTGACCTTTAAATTTTATTTAAAGCCATATATTATTTCAGTATAACTTTACCTTAGATACATAGTATGTAGTAGAAAATATTTATTGCTTAAATTTTTGTTAACTCGTTTGAAGTCGGAACTCGGAATATTTGTTTTTGGATATATTTTTACTAGCGTTCGCTAAAGGTTCCTTTTCAAGAAAAAAGGCTATCCATCATATCTTCCTCTATTCGTCTGTCCGACTGTTAAGCCTTTTACTCCGTACTTAATATTTAAACATTTCGAAGATATTATATTCGAAGTTCCTGTTGAACTAGTATGAAATACTAGTAATAAACTAGTAATCATGAAATTTGGCAAATATGAAAATCGTTATAAAACTGTATTGTTTTGTAGACAGTGATTTTCTAACTTAATATTTTCAGGTATACGCGCCATTGAATATATTCATAGCGCTCGTTGGCATAGAAGTGTGGAGTGAGCGAGACGTGATCATGTTAGAAGAGGACGGCGATAGAACGTTGACAAACTTCCTGAAGTATCGCAGAGAAGTGTTGCTTAGGAAAATACCGAACGACAATGCGCACTTACTGACGTGAGTTACATTATTGTGAATCAAATTAACAATAATAATAATGACACACTTTTACACAAATTATCTTGCCCCAAACTAGGCATAACTTAGTTAACGATATATTTCATACAATATACTTACTTAAAAATACATATAAACATCCATGACTCGGAAATAAACATCCATATTGATCATATAAATGATTGCACCTATCGGGATTCGAAAGCGGGACCTCTAGCTTAGTAGTCAGGGTCACTTACCATTCGACTATATCAAGTCAAGGTCAAAGTCAAGGTCGTCAAGTCGCCACAACCATTTATTAATTTAATTATTAATTATACCCTCAGGTTGTGGCTCAACAAGAAATACCAAAATTTACGACTCATTCATCATTCGAACGGTCGGCTCAGTTGGTAAGAGCGCTCGGACGGAACCCGAGAGTTCGCGGGTTCGAGTACCGCATTGTTCATAAATGTTGGTTACAAATTTAATTTGTATTGTTAAAGCCAGAAGTGAGAGATATCACTTTAAAAAATAAATTGTTTTAATTATTTATGCTATAAATTTTATAGCATTGGTAACAAAACTATCATTGCATACCACAATAAAACCAAAATACAACAAAAGAAGAATATTTAATCATTTTTCATTATACTCGATTACAAGAAAAACCCCCCATACACATCGAACTTTTCACTAAATCCATTCAATAAAAACACAATAATGCTTACACATTACTGCTTCACTGCAGAAATAGGCGCCGTTGTGGTACCCATGATCTAGCCGGCATCCTATGCAGAGGATGTAAACTACCTCAGTTCTGCTTTCCTTCTTCTTCAACTACAAACTGTAAAGCAAGCGAAATGACTTGATTACACATTTAAATATTATTTTATTTAAGTTCCTTTTTAATGCTAAGTATGTACACAGTCGGCAGAAGTTCAAGGACGGCGTGGTTGGGAAAGCGTTGAAAGGCCCCATCTGCACGTACCAGTTTTCTGGTGGTGTTGCCACCAACCACTCGGAAGTGATAGGTCTGGTGGCGACCACCATTGCTCACGAGATGGGCCACAATTTCGGCATGGAGCACGACACAGAGGCAGATTGTGAATGTCCGGACGAGAAATGTATTATGAGTCCATCCAGTACTTCGATAACGCCTACTCATTGGTCTTCGTGCAGTTTGCGATCGCTGGCTCTGTCGTTTGAAAGGGGGATGGATTATTGCTTACGGTAAGTTTTTTTTTATTCTTTTATTATTGAGTCTTACTTACCGTTATTTTTAAAATGAAACTTTTATTACATCGCCTCAAACTTTTTCGCTCATCTATCGCATGTAGTATTACAACTTTAGCCTGGGTGAAGTTGTATCATTAGTTTCAAATACTGATTTCAAGTCAGTTTGGCCGCGCTGTCTAATAGCCGTTCCCAATATACTATCTACATGATAAATTACTACCTTCAACTGTCAGTAATTATCTGTCAATAATCTGAAGCTGTCCCAATATACCCGATGAGTCATTATTATCGCCCTATATTGGGACGCGTGATTTCCATACAAACTTTATATCGCTGGTAAGCTATTGGTACGTCCTCCCATTGACAGACGGCGTGCACGGATTAGGTGAGTTACCGTCGATAAGTTTATTGGGACAGAAAAGTCAACGATACTTACGATTTTTATCTCAAGTAAGAGATAGACTGAATATTAAGAACGCCCGTATGGCGCCAGATTTAAGCTCTGGTTACCGAGTTTCGAACCCCATACCCCAGACCAAGGTTTTTGTATCACGTTATATTTAAATTATTATTTAGAAGAAAAGCATTTATAAGTTTTCTTTTTTTTATATTTTTAAGCAACAATTTATTGAATGTTTTTCTATGAAATATCTATTTTAAAATATTTGAAATATATTTGCCCATTTTCCTCACTGTTTGTTAGCTTTATATTTGAAATAAAAAGAAATTCACAAGTAAAAATTTTCAGAAATAAGCCCAAAAGTCTGACAGACTCGCCAACTTGCGGAAACGGATTCGTGGAAGCAGGCGAGGAGTGTGACTGCGGTCTGAACCCATCGGCCTCTTGTACCGCGTGCTGTGACGACACCAGATGCTCACTCAGGAGTAACGCCACCTGCGCTGTAGGGGAATGCTGCGATACACAGGTGAACCTCTAACGCTGATTTCACCAACGACACTGCAAACCGAGTTTAATAAAACTCAGATTATTATCGTTCTTCTATCCTGTTTTGATCTCGATTAAAGACAAAGAGATTTCTTTGTATTTTGAACGCATTTACGACAACTGTAACATGTTAAATAGAATTGGTCTAGCTGCTATATGGCTGTTCTGTCATCGAAAATTATGAACAAAATCAGAAATCATATAATTCAATTTTTTTTATAGAGATTTTTAGAGAGATTTTCTTTAAATACCTACTTTATAAGTGTTGCGTCACTTTTCGTAGATTGTATTATTAAGTTCCTATTGTTTTTTTTAAATCACTCACTTTTCATTCAAGCTCAACTTTTCCGAACTGTGTACTTAATGGTAAAATGTATAATTTTGACAATCATAAGTGATATTTTTGTTGACCTGCATAAATAACTTTTGATTTTGAACGAGTTAAAATATGACAAACATCAACATTTCCGCGATCAGCATCAAAAGTAGTTTTAATCGCTGTAATTGCGTTCAGACTGTGTTGATGAAATGTAAATTGGTACACGTGTAAACGCAGTTTATAGTGGTCTGATCGCTTTCTACTTCTATTGTGAAATCAGCCCTTAGAAACATACACTTCCGTTGCACCTCGTTTTCGTCAACTCTTTCAAAAGTTATAAGTCAAATATTCTGATTTAAGTAATTTCATGAAGCATATTTTTACATTACAGACATATAGGTCAAATAGTGTTTTTGTTTTACTAATATATTATTGAAAATAAGTTTTATCATTAAGTTGAAATTAATAATTTCTTTGTTTCTTAACATTATGAAATCTCAAATTTTAATACTAAAAGTTCTTTGGAAAATTCGAGAAAATAAAAACAAATTATGTTTGTATATATGCAATAAAATAAACCCCAAAAGATCGCATCGCTTATTAGATAAATATTTCAGACATGTCGACCAAAGTCGGCCGGTACAGTGTGCAGGTCGGCCGATAAGGAATGCGACTTGCCCGAATATTGCACGGGGTTCTCAGAGTATTGCCCGAAAGATGTCTTCAAGATGGACGCTACTCCGTGCTCAAATAATCGGGTAAGCCCTATAAAAAACATTTTAATATCCCAGTTCTCCCTTTTAAGTAAATACCCGAGGGTAAGTAGCGGAAACCCTACTAAGCTCCGCGTGTCTATCAGTCTGTCTGTCAACGGGCTTTAACTGATAAACCGCAATAGTTAAGCGCTTAGATTATTAATTATGCGTTTAGACTCAATAGACTGTGTCACTGGTCTTTTTTTATAACAATACGGGACGATATGAACAGGACGTTCAGCTGATGGTAATTGATACGACCTGCCCTTTACAATGCAGTACCGCTCAGGATTCTTGAGAAACCCAAAAATTCTGAGCGGCACTACAATTGTGTACTTAACATCTTATGTCTCAAGGTGACCTTGAGACATAAGATGTTAAGTATCATTTGCCCAGTAATTTAACTAGCTACGGCGTCTTTCAGGTCGAAACACTACTGTTTTCACATAACTGCTTCACGGCAGAAGCAGGCGCTTGGTACCCATAATCTAGCAGGCATCCTGTACAAAGGAGCTTCGCACTGGTAAATGCCCATAGTGTAGTTGTGCTGAGTGTGTGTTATAATGTTGGTATTGATTTCAGGCTTACTGTGTGCGTGGCTCGTGTCGTTCTCACACAGACCAATGTCGCCTTTTGTGGGGCTCCACAGGCTCGAGTTCAGACAATAGGTGCTACACCTCCACAAACGTCAAGGGGGACAAGTAAGTGATGACTTTATTTTATTGTGAGTGACCGTCCGCCTAGATTTTGTTTCTGTGGGTCACTCTAACCTAATTGAATCGGGTTTTGTTCACTAAACCATTTAAGTTATTTTTTTTGTGCGTGGCAACCCTAATACATTTACTAAAACAAAAGTTGTATGAAGTGATAACTTCTTATGGGAGAGTTAACCGTTTCGTAACGTAACGCGTTACGGCGCCGGTCTTTCTGGCTTTCCTTTCTCACACGTATACGGCAGCAGCAGGCAGGCTCCTCCTCTCTCACTCTAACCAATTGTGACTTTTATAGTAAAAAATGATGGTACTTATAATTAATATACACAAAATTCTAATGTACATATAAATAATAAAATGTACATAATATATATTCAAGAATTATAACGAACTAGCTGACCCGGCAAACGTTGTTTTGCCATATAAAGTATAATTCACGCGATAGTTTTATAAGTAATAAAATATTGCCTATTTTATAGCCTGTACATCATTTTGTTCTACTGTCAATAGTTTTTGCAGCGCACGCAAAAATAGGTTTTCGATTTTACACCTTGTGTTACAAAATAGCAATTTTATTACGTATCCCTAATTTTGAAAAAAAAAACATAGCCTATATAGCCTCCTCATTTATTCCTCGATAAATGGACTACCCAACACTGAAAGAATCATTCAAATCGGACCAGTAGTACCAGAGATTAGCGCGTTCAAACAAACAAACAAAGAAACAAACAAACAAACAAACACTGCAGCTTTATAATATTAGTATAGATTATAAAAGATATTTATAAATAAGTTTTCCTTACATTATCATATAAATACACATAAAATTTAAGTAATAACCAAAGCTTTTCTCAAGTTAATCAATTTCAATATTAAATAGTCCAACTTACATTAGTTCAAGTTAGAGATATCCGGAGAGCCTGGAGAAATTGATCGTAGTCGGGAACACAAATTATGACCGACCAAAAATAAGACTCCAGATCCCCGAGGCTTAGCTCTGTCGTCAGGGCCGCGATGGAAACAAATAGTTCACTCCCAAGTGTGTACCACTAGTTGATTACCACGATCCTCAGTCATGAGAGAACGACTAGAGATAGAGAGAGAGAGAGGTATCACTACTGTCGGGCGTCGCGAGACGCATTTTTTTATGCAAGAGGGGGGCAATGAAAGTGGCTTAAGATTTTTTATTTTCTGTTTACTCAAGGAATGGTAACTGCGGGTATCAACGGGGTGATCAGCCAGTGTACCTTAAATGTCCGCCAGCCGATGCAATGTGTGGTCTGCTGCAGTGTCGCCATCTCAACGAGAGGCTCGAGTTCGGCATGGAATCCGTCTCGCAACTTTCAGCCTTATTCATAAACAATAACGGTGAGTTTTGTGTGACAACAGCATAGTAGTAATGTGCGGTCGGTTCTTGTTATGATTTTTTTAAAAGGATGAGACGAGCAGGACGTTCAGCTGATTCTTGAAAAACTCAAAAATTCTGAGCGGCACTACAATTGCTGTTAAGTCG
Organism: Leptidea sinapis; assembly: GCF_905404315.1. NCBI lineage: Eukaryota > Metazoa > Arthropoda > Insecta > Lepidoptera > Pieridae > Leptidea > Leptidea sinapis. Next base: position 7,085,532 of record NC_066268.1, read on the forward strand.
CATTTTCTCAGTAATTTCGCTAGCTATGGCGCCCTTCCGACCGAAACACAATAATGCTAACACATTACTGCTTCACGACAGAAAAAGACGCCGTTGTGGTACCCATAATGTAGCCGGCATTCTGTGGAAAGGAGCATCCCAGTCTCTTTACTGGAGGCACAACATGCCTGCTAGACGACAACGGTGCTTGTTCTGCAAACCAAGCAGGCAAATATCGCAAGCAGCAGAATTGTAAAAAGCTATTGTTTTCAGGTACCATAATACCCTGCCGCACAGCAATGATAGATCTTGGCTTGAGCGACGTTGACCCTGGGATGGTGCCGGATGGCGCTAAATGTGGCGAAGATAAGGTACTAAATAAATAAACCTTTATTGATGTTCACAAATATTGTAAATGATACTTTACCAACTAAACACATTAATTAAACAGATTCTTAAAAGTTATTGTGTGTATATATATGTATGGATATATACATATTTATTTATTTATAATCGCTTATTTATTTATGGTGTATGTGGATGATGCAGCTACTGTACTCAATAACTTTTGTATTAATTTACATTTACTTTTTTGACTTACTCGTGTAAGACATTGACTATTTGACGTTTGAGTGTGTCTGTTGCATCATTTTACATTTTACATATTATATTGTAATTTGAAATGATTTGTAAATCGATGTACTTAAATGTAAATCTTGATGTAAAAGAGTGGCAATGAGTTTCTTGCTACTTCTTCTCATTAGCTCAACCCTTTACGAAGTAGCGGTAGATTAAATAAGAATTTTTATATATATATATAAGTGTCATTTCCGTGACCTACGTGAATAAACTGATTTTGATTTGATTTGAATTATCGATTTTCAGTTAAAGTGCTTGCCTTTCGACAAAGGCCTCTTCTAAAGATTTCTTTCGCTATTTGTATCCATTTAGGCCCAGCAACTCTTTTTACTTCGTCTTCCCAACGTTTATTTTGTCGCCCTTTTCTTCTACTACCATCTCTTGGTTACCATTCTGTCATTATTTAAGTCCATTTTCTTCTTTTTCTCTAAACAGTGTTGTCTACATATTGTTATTCCGTCTTTGAATTAAATCATACTTTTTAAATTTTACTTTATCTCTTCTTTTAACTCCAATTACTTCTTTGGATGCTGTTCTGACAGACATTTTTTTTAATTGATAAATTTTTCGATTAGTGCCCATGCCTGACAACCATAGGTCAAGCAAGGTAAGATACACATATCATTAACCTTTTTTATTTTTATTTTTAATTGGCATTTCATTATACTTCATAACTTAGTGACCAATTTCTCTTCCAAATATTGGCTATCCTCCTATCAATTTCCTTATGCATTATAGTATCAGGTAAAGTGCTACCGCAGGCTTAATACATACATAGATTAAAGGCATAAAGGCATTTATTTTCTCAAAATTGATTCCTTTAGAATTCTTTTTGATGTCATTTCTTATACTACTAGATATTACTACCGCTTCGGAAACAAATGGCGCTCTGAGAGAGAAGAAGCGTGGTAAGAAACTCTCCCAGCATTCTTTTTTTTTGCGCTCTTTTCAATAAAAATATACAATATTGTACAGTCATTTCTATCGCTATAAAATAATCACAATCTAGTCCCAGGCTGCCCGATCATTTAGATTGACTTTACAACCCACTAGACCTCTAATACCCTATGGGAGGCTCCTTTGCAATTCCGGATACATTATGGGTAACAACGGCGCCTATTTCTGCCGTGAAGCAGTAATGTGTAAGCATTATTGTGTTTCGGTCTGAAGGACGCCAAAGCTTGTGAAATTACTGGGCAATTGGACTTAACATCTTATCTTTTAAGGTAACGAGTATTTAGAAAACATAACTCTATTTTGTACAGATGTGTCTGAACACGCGGTGTGTAGACGTAAGTGCGGTGCTTGCCGCGATGTCGCGGCGCGAGTCGTCGGTCTGTCCGTCCAACTGTTCCGGCCACGGCGTCTGCAACTCTGAAGGTATGTTGTACCTTTTTTAAAATAGTATTTTATGGTTATATTTTATATACACAAAATATTTAATAGCTCTATAAATCATACTATTGAAACATGATTAGTTGTAGTTTGAATGTCAACGCCTAAAATATAAAATAAACTCTAAACGGCGTAAATGGTTGACATGCATTGCGGTCCTCCACAGTGCGTTTTTCAAGGAGCTTTCTTCCACATACAAAGCCGTGGAATGAGCTTCCTTGTGCGGTGTTTCCGGGACGATACGACATGGGTACCTTCAAAAAAAGCGCGTACACCTTCCTTAAAGGCCCGCAACGCTCCTTTGATTCCTCTGGTGTTGCAAGAGAATGTGGGCGGCGGTGATCACTTAACACCAGGTGAGCCGTACGCTCGTTTGTCCTCCTATTCCATAAAAAATGAAAAAAAAAAACATGCGGTCATTATTTTAAATAATTAGCAAACTAAATGTTTTTGATAACGATACACTTTACGTTTTGAAAATATGTAGATACCTACAGCTTGAGCATATACATGATGAAGCATTTAGGTATAGTAGGTATAGGTATATCAAGCAGGGGCGTGCATTGGTTTTCTAGTAAGGTAGGCACTGTGGATCTAACTAGTCGTAGTTGAGCTTTGGTGTATGAAAATATTGTTTACTGTAATTATTTAGTATCTAGCATAAGGAAAAAAAAATATGAGTGGGTGTTAAATAGAAGTTTGGTTAAAATAACAGTACTAAATTGAACTAAATTAACTTTAACACTAGTGCTATATTTATATATCATAACGAGGTAGGGACTACCCAATTGCCTATATGATATGCACGCCCCTGACCATGCGGTTTATTTTAAAATAACTGGAAAGAAATGCCGAAATGCGTGAGAATCTCGGTATCTTGATATGAAGATAGCTTCAATAAAAATATATATCTTCAGAGACGTAGAAATATGCATAACAATCTACAAATATGACGTACGGTATTTTACTGTGGGGTCATGCTGCTGACATTGATATTCTGCAAAAGAGAGCTGTTCGTGCTATATATCAGCTTGGTTATAGACAGTCTCTCAAAGAAAATATTAACGAAATAAATATTATGACTGTTCATTGTCAGTACATTTATGAAAACTTAATATACGTTCACAAAAATCGTCACATTTTTGCTCTTAATAGTGACTTTCATTATTATAACACTAGAAATAAGGGATTGCTTGTAACTAATTCTAGTAGGCTTCATAAGATACATAATAGACATTAATCAGATTTATTACATTATTTTATATAATTCTTTTGTACATTATAATATATTTTACCGTATTTATTAATTATCTCTACACTTGGTGGCATTTCTCTGACAACATTATACAGGGTCCCTCCCTATATAGGTGTTGTCCAATTCATTTTTAACAAAAATTAAAAAAAAATGTATTATTTATAGGATTTATCTTTTGGTCTCGGCTGGATTTATCTATATTTTGGTAATTCAATTGTTCAATCAATCAAATGCTTCCCTTCTTCATTTACAGGACATTGTCACTGCGACACTGGTTTTGCCCCACCGCTGTGTGCGTTGCCTGGTCCTGGGGGTTCCGAGGACTCTGGCCCAGCCTCCGATCCGTCAAGTGAGTTAAATTATTGCATACAATAACTCTCATATTCTCATTAACATAATATATATGTACTGAAAGAAGGCCGAGGCATTCTGAAGAAAGTCCTGAGCCTTTGAATAAGTTGGCATGAGGGGAAGGGATCGCACAAAAGATAGTGCGGTTTAAAACTATACTCCACCTTCGCACGACACGCCACAAGTTAGGATATCATCCCCACCATCTGGATGTGTGGTGGTCCTCCACAGTGCGGTTTTCAAGGAGCTTTCTTCCACGTGCTACAAAGCTGTGGAATGAGCTTCCTTGCGCGGTGTTTCCGGGACGATACGACATGGGTACCTTCAAAAAAAAGCGCGTACACCTTCCTTAAAGGCCGGCAACGCTCCTGTGATTCTGGTGCTGCAAGAGAATGTTCGTTTTACGTTCGTTTGTCCTCCTATTCCATACAAAAAAAAAAAACTCAGATTCCCTAATTATTCATTGTTTAGACTTTATTTTTTTGTTTAAAATAACATCAATTTGAATAGAATACATAAATAGATACTATTTTTAATTATACACCTACTAACTAGCCCTCTTTTTATTATAACATCAACCGCTCATCAAATCTTTATATTAGCTATAGAACTGTTTTGTCCCTTTCTGACAAACATTGTTATAATTTGTTCGTCGTAGGTAAACACTTCGATAGCTTAAATTGGTTAAATGAACGTATTAATTATGATGCCGCTACATTCTCTTACAACACCAGAAGAACCACTGGAGAGTTGCGGGCCTTGTAGAAAAGTGTCATATCGTGCAACAAACACCGCACAAGGAAACTCATTCCACATCTTGGTTGTACATGGAAGAAAGTTCTTTAAAACGCACATCCAGATGCTCTCCCCGTGGTAAATGTGGTACAAGACACACAATGAAGCAACCTCTCTACGACACGCCAAGTGATCTAGCCGTTCACAGAGCACCGTATCCCCGACAATCGAACAGCTCTGCGTTGCACGCGATCAAATAGTTAAGGCTTTATCTGTCATTGGTATAATATAATACTTTTGTTCCACAGTTCAAAGAAACTTTATGGTGGCAATGTACATCATCTTCCTGGGAATACTGCCGTCAATTCTCCTCATCCTATTCCTCATGTACTACACGAAACACGATGTCCTCTTCTGGTGGAAAAAACCGAGAAAAACGTACGTACACAAAATATTTAGCAACATCAAATCACCAATTAAAACCGACAACTTAAACATTAACTTCAATAAGTTCAATGAGCTTATTCACTTCAAAAGTAAAACTAAGAATAATATTGAAACTAGTGCAGTTGAAGAAAACATTTACGAAGTTGTTGATAATGATTATGAAAGTATCAAAAGTGTTGATTCGAATGACAAGAAAAGTAGTCAGGAGGGCAATTGTTTCTTTAAACTATTCTGTAGTGAGCGTAAAGAGCCAGCAAAGAAGATATATAGGAAAATCAATAAAGATGACATAGTTGTTACTGGTAGTACAGAAATAGTTGACAAATTGAATAAAAATAATGTAATTAATCTTAATAGTGGCAATGTTAGGAGAAATATTGAAATTGTAAACACGGGTCTAGCATCAACCACTAACGCAAATATAAAAGTTGATGTTAAAAATTCAGTAGTAATTAATAGAGATTTAAATGTACGTCCAGTTAAGTTGAGTAAGGAAAATATCGTGAATGCCGGTTTAGCTTCGACAACGAATTTGAATATTTTGACTGATGGTCAAATTCTTAGGGAAAGTGCTAAAAATTTACAAGATAAAGGTGCTAAATGTAAAACGCAACTAAAGAAAAGTGCTAAAATGACCAGGCCAGAGAAAAAAATTATACTGGAGAGAAAAGAAGTTGGAACCGATACTAAACCAGTGATGGCTAAAGTAGACATTGCTGCTCTAACAAAGCGATTCGAACTTAAAAAAGTTAATGATTTGAAAAATGTACATACCTAACTGTATTTTAATTGTTAATTAAATAATTATTTAATTATTTGTGATCTCACAAACATTAAAATCAAATTAAGAAAATGTCACAAATATTATGGCGATCACAATTGAAATATTATTTTTAAAATCAAATAATTGGCAGCAATCTAAAGTTTACAAATTCTTTTTAAAATATTGATAATAATATTATATCGATGCTCTGCATGCAAGAACATACAAGAAACTCAACGGCCATTCTTTTCGATCATATAGAGTATTTTACAATGGCTGTTATAAACATAACTTATTAGTTTGTAAAGTACTGCATCCTATATATGAGTCGTGTTTAAACAATATAAATTATTTCATAACAAGTTATAAAGAATAAACTGTATAAATGTAAATTATCGTAGGTATATTGGAAGCATCAACCTTTAGAGCTTGAATTCATTGTTTGTGTAAGAATGCTTCGTGAACATGTCATAATTAGTAATTGCATGCAACAATTACTATAATTTACAACAACAGGTTGACTTGGCACCACAAGCAGCACCCGTTCCCGATGTATATATGTGGTGATTGGTTCATAATAAAAACGTTTTCACTAATTTTATTTTCTTCATTACTTCCTATACTTTTAGTTTCTGTCATTACTCTTCTTCTTCTCCTCCTCCTCTTCCACTTGTTTTGCTTGGTGAGTTTTTCTTGGGTTCTTAACTAACCTTTCATTGCATGTATTTGTTTCATTCGTAACCCATTGATGTAAATTAAAATTGGCAACAAATTAAAAAAAAAAAACAACTTTTGATCATGTGTAATTTAGAAGAGATTTTTATAATATTCGCCATTAGATGTACAATGCATATTTAAAATATTGATATATTCACCGATTTTCAGTTTAAATCAAGTAATAAATAATAGTTTAAATCTTGTAATGAATAAAAACTGGATATATTTTTGGTATTTTTATAATTACACATTTAAAAGAACAATTTTATGACGTATGCTAATCTAATCATGACAATTAATAGATTTTTTTAAATATGCACATAATTTTCTAGGTTCTAAACTTATTTTTTTTATTGGATCATTGTATATTTATAAAACTACTCATTAAATATTTTTAATAGGCCTTTTGTCCAAAAAGGGTCCTAGGTAATTCTAACATACTGTACTATATTGTCAGACATTTTTTTTTATATTTAACACAAAGTAAAGTCTAATATACATATTAAATGTCAATACATTGAAAAATTCAAAGTTTGAGTTTTATTAGACGTTCATAAGCTTTATTGAATAAGGCGTTACTTTGCGGAAATCCATAATTATACAAATTATTTAAGTTTTCTTTAGTGTTAATTCCGCCAATATTTGTCTTTAAAACAATTCGACACGTGTTTCGCCTCTACACGAGGCATCCTCAGGACGTGTTGTCTCGCCAAAAGGCACTCTGGCACGAGACATTTTTTTTTTTTTTTTTTTTTTTGTTTTTTTTTTTTTTTTTTTTTTTTTTTTTTTTTTTTTTTTTTTTTTTTTTTTTTTTAAGTTTTCTTTAGTGTTAATTCCGCCAATATTTGTCTTTAAAACAATTCGACACGTGTTTCGCCTCTACACGAGGCATCCTCAGTCTCGTGCCAGATTTTGGCGAGACAACACGTCCTGAGGATGCCTCGTGTAGAGGCGAAACACGTGTCGAATTGTTTTAAAGACAAATATTGGCGGAATTAACACTAAAGAAAACTTAAATAATTTGTATGTTCATAAGCTTAATTACGTTCATAAAATATTTAAACGGGTTACAAATTAATGCTTGCGCATGCTAACTATTGCGCATACTCGTAGCTAATTAATATCATTAAAATCTATTTTTATATAACTTTACTAATGTTAATCTATAATCATTACTTATATACACATTGCATGTCCGTATATATAAATTAACCGCTTAGATTGTGTTAATATTTTATATAACACATACACCTAACCAATAACCAACCGACGAGATCGAAAGTATTAATAAAATCAATAATTTAGGCTATCATGACTAACAATAATACTTTATTACTTATTGCAATACTCATCTTGTTTTTTATTTTTTCAGAATGCCATCGCCTAAGAAATCTAGTCTACAGCGACGCCTATCTCGCAGCGCAAGTAAGTTCGCATCAAACTTCCAAAGTAATAATCCAGGAAATGCCCAAGCAGTAAGCGTTCACACGCTCTCCAACCCTGACGACATGAGCTCCAGCCTCTTGAGAAGCGACTCTGATCACAGCCCCGCAGGCAACATAAACCCATCTGTCACTTTCTTCGGTAACTTTAAAGGGTTCAGCCTTACGCCAATAGATAAGAATACACAAAATGACAACGAAGATCGAACTACTGACGTCGCTAAGAGTGCGAAAATCACACCAGTCCATAGAAGTGGGAGTAACAGTCAGAATCTAGGAGGAAAGCCTATCCTAAGAGCAGCCCCTCCATTGCCTGTTGTTCCAAATACAGCTAAGACTAGTCCTAAGTCGAGTCCGTCTATTAAAAGAACTAATAGTTCAGTTCAAAATAAAATCAAAGCATTAATGAGCACAGATAAGACAGAAGATGTTGTTGTCGCTAACCCTGCGCCACGACCAGTAATCTCTAGTCCAATCCTTGAAGCTTCCACCTGCACTGCCAAAGAACTTATATCCCCACTACAAGGCTCTAAAACATTAGGCCCAGTTCGTGCTGCACCAATTATTCCAAACATTACACCTGATTTGCCAAAAAGACCATTAAGCATGCATTCCGGGAATGTTTTACAAAAACCACTCCCAGAAGAGCCGAAGAAAGTTAAAGAAGGCTTATCTTTAAATAGAATTGCGTCTTTTTTAAAATCAGAAAAACCAAAAGAAAAAGAACGGAAGCCTGTAGAAAGAAGTCATTCTCTGCCAAAAAATGCTAATCATCAAATTAAAAACGCTAAAGCCATGGATAAGATTGCATTGCGCAATTTGCAAATATCTAATCCGATATTGCAAAAAGAAATTGATTTTCCGATAGGTACTGTCCCAGTAGTATCTGATTCCGAAGATAACGACGATCCGAAATCATTCGTAAATAGAGCTCAAAGTATGCGGGCACCTACGCAGAAACCATCTTTACAAACCTTTGCTTCGATGAGACAAGCGCCTGGTGTGCCACGACCTTTATCTGGAGTGGGACGCCCTACAGCACCACCACCACCTCTTCCTGCACAAGTTACAGAAAAAGAAACTTCGATTTATCAAAGTCCAAGGCAGCAAAAAGAGATTAAATCGACTGATTATGTTGACTGCATTGAAGAGAAAGCAGCACCTTTAGCACATATCGATGAAGAATCTAGCGACAATATCTATGCGATTATCGAAGAAAGTCCCGAGAAACATTCGAAGGCCTTTCCAATGAAAACAGCTCCACAGGAACCACCTGTCGGGTATAATACTCCTAAACCTATTACCTCAGGAGGAAGCACTGAAAGCATGGGTTTATTAGGAGAGATTGTCGATGAAATTCAGCACCGAAACTTTGACTCAATTTATTCAACGTCGACACTCGCCCGAAAAAAGAAAGAAGCTGCTAAAAAAGCAAAAGAAGAAAGAGACAGCACATACATGAATTCTGATTATAAGACACCTGAAAGCGTATACAATAACTCAGGGGCTAAATCGACTGTTTCGACCACAAGCAGTGGATATCTACATCCTTCAGCTCTAAATATTCCTACACATATACAAAAGGAAGAATCAAAGCAAGAAATGGAGAAGCCACCGTCACCATCATTGAAGGCAAATTCTAAAATACCTACTTTTACTCGACAAATAACTCCGCCCGGTCTGAGAAATACGACGACATTCAAAAGTATTCCGTCCTCGCCAAAAACAGTTACGAAAAATGTTAATGCCAGACCAATATCCAACAGTCCAGATGTTGTTTCGAGTTGTGCTGTAGCTGATATAAAAAACATTAAAGCTCCAGACGTCATAAACAATAATAAACCAAGTGAACCACCTAAAGTTGCAACTAAACCCAATGTTACCAAACCAAATGACAACCGTCCGCCTTTAAAACCAATCCCTGTTACGGAGAAAAAGCCGACAACGAAACCCACGCTAAAACCTGCCAACTCAGGCACAAACTTAAACAAATCAACGGAAAAAATAGCAATAAATCGTAGTAATTCTAAAAACGACTCCAACGTTAAGGCCATAGCGGATAATTTAAATAAAAATCGTCCAAAAGTAGTTCCAAAACCAACATCGCTCGTCCAACGAAGTGATTCAAATCCCAAATCAAATGTTACCAAACTAACTTCCAAACCGTCTAATGTTGCAAGTTTACAACAGAAATTTGAGAATAGAAAGTCACTCGGTAAAGAAATTACCACAGCGAAAAAATAGCATTTAATATTGTAGACCGTATGTAGTTATATATATATAAACGCTAGTCTTTGAGTATTTAACTAAATGGAAACGTCACGATCATCACGAACCAAGACAAATGCTTTATTGAGTATAATATCAAATGTGTATCATTGTAGTTCAATAAAACTGCGAATCAAAGTAAATATAATAATATTATGTATTAATAATATATACTATTTGGCAGTTCGTTTATACAATAAAAATGTAATCGAGAGAGACATGGTTCAAGGAATTACAATTATTTTACAGCTCATTTTTTCGCGGTGTGTAAATATAATATTTACACACTACTCTAGTAGATTGCGACCGTGTTTTTGTGTTTTATAAATTGTAGGTAGGTATTAAAAATAGTTTAAATAATATAAACAATTCTTCATGCCTATGTCTCCTTTATTGTTTTTGTGATTCGTATTATTTGTAGTTAAGGTAATATTGAAATCATTGAGGTACATCCTAAGTCCATTATGTGTGAATGTACCTCACTAATTTCAAAACATTTTCTCTTCTCTTTCTCGTGCTATAAGTAATGCACTTTAGTCAAAGGTGTGTTGAGCAAAAAATTTAAGATTAAAGAATTAGTGCATCTCAAACATAGAAAACACAATGTTTAGGATTCGAAACAATTAACGTTTCCTTTGGGTTAAATACTCTACGGTTGTAGATTGGTACAATGATCTGAATAAGTTACGTGTTGTGTGTTAAATAATTAAATTCATGTGATTGTTTTGAACGGTACAAATGATAATTAAAAGACTGCTTTAAAACGAAGTTAATTTTTGGCAGCTATAAAAGTTTATCTCTAGTCGATGTTTAGGAGGTTGTAACCAATATAAACTTACATTTAACTGAAACTTTAAAACGAGTTCTCTCGTTTGGGAGTGTACTTTTATTTTGTCTATATAAGTTATATAAATATACAATTTCGTGGTGAATTTCATATCTCCATCTCCATATGTGTGATATATTTGTCTTGCGTAAAAAATGTGAATTTGAAAAATCATAAGAACTCGCTTTAAATAGAGATTATTTTTGATTGCACTTGAAAGAGTGTTCATGTTTTTAGCTATTCAATGTGAATTGTAAATAAATAGATTTAATAATGACGTGTAATATGTTAAAGATCTCTGTAAATATTCCGTAAGTAAATTAATTATAAAAGTCGAGTGTCTTAATCGTGATAGGTATTGGTAGTTTTCGTATGTTTTAAATTTGTCATTAATTTTTCTCGTATTACTTTTTTACACTAAATATGTCAAACAGCATAGATGATTTATACGTCTAGATAGTCTCTTGCTGTTAGACAACCGATAAAAATAGGCCAGGTTTAATACTTTAGTGTGCGTGACAAGCTACGTCTTAAACTCGCGATTTGTGCATGCATTGCTCAAAATAGAGGTTAATTCTAAACTCAATTTTTTTCGGCGTTTTCACAGCAGTCATAGTCTATGTAGGCGTATAAATTATCTAAGTGATATAGTTAAAAAAAGAGACAAACTATGTATTTTATATATTAATACACATATATTGTAATTGTATTCTATTGAGACGTGCGATGTTTTTAAGATATATCGTTGGAATATTCATTAATTCTACAATAAATGGTGCTAGGTGCGTTTTTTTACAAGTGAATTGAAAATATATTTTATTCTAATAGACATTTAAAATATCTTTCACAGACTTAAAATTTAATGTCTTAATCTGCAATATTTTATAATCTAAAGAGAGTCCTCTATAATGTTTAAATACCATAAATAAGTTACATTTTTCCCTCCTCTTCATTCTATCATAGCTTTTATTTACGTAGTAATAAATATTCTTTATATCTCCTTGCATAATATGTATATTTACAAAAATGTAAACAATAATAGGTAAAATCTAAAAGTCGAACAAAATGACAGCGCTCTTGATAACCTACTTAATTAATGAAATCGTCCATGATAAAATCGAGATCACTGCCAGTGTACAAAACATGGTGCTTGCATTATCGCAAATATTTTAACATTATTTATATATTGACACGAAAATGTTTATTATAATTAGTACCTACATATTATCTAGTTAGAGCTTTAACAATATTAGTTAACAAATATTTAGCCAGTTGTCCGCCATTTTGTAAATGTGACAGGTGTAACAAAATATGGCGCCCTTTTTTATATTAGGCTTGGCCTAGTGTCATTTGGTAGCTGTATTATGACCTAGATAAAAATTACTATCAGAAATAATTGTACAAATGCATCTGTAAAGTATCCTATGTGCTATGGAAATTTAAGCAACAAATTGTTGTTTTTTTTTTTTAATTTTTCACTGTATACGGGCCTCGGCAAGGATTTCGACGCTGTCAAAATCAGTGTAGATCTCACTAATAACGCGCCAAGAATTACGTCACCGCTTAAGATAGGTGCCGGAGCATACATTATATTATGGTATTATTTTAGAAATTAGATCTCTTCTGTTACCAAGACAATTATAGTGACAACAATGAGCTGTAGTAGGTAATGTCAAAAGCTCTCTGCCCGCTGCTAAATAATTAAGTGCAATTTGTGTTCTGTTAATTTTTGCTCTTTTAACATATAGACATTGTGACGTCACTCATGTCAAGTATAACCAGTATTAAGTTAAAGCTTATATAATTTATATATCTAGATAGAGTCTCTTGATGTTAGGCAGCGCGTGACAACAGGTCAGGTTTATTACTATAGCGTGCGTGCAGTTGCTGAAAATAGAGGCTAACTGTTCGCCACAATTTTTTTGACGTGATCTCCGCTGTCAAATTCTAGCTAAACGTATAAATTTTACAAGCCTTAAAGTATATTATATATTTATATTGTTCCTTCAAACCACTCGTTTAAGTTACACAACAGTGATGTATCACAACACGCCTCAGGAGCGCACCAATTATTTATACCGCTGTAGGCAGCAAGAGTTTCATTTACGAGTCTTAAGTGGTGGCGAGGTAGAGTATAATATTTGACTTTTCAAATCTTTTTTTTTTTGTTTAGACTTACTATGGTACTATGCTACCCATAATCATAGAATATACTATCTTATAGAAGACAGCTCGATAATGTGTGACCAATTTAAGATACAAAATACTAAGGAGCTAATGACAAGCGCGGCCGACTGTTTACGACTTGTCAACCAAAATCGGTTACAGTAACAATAGATTCGCTTACTTGCACGCTTTTTTCGTCTTTACGCCTTTATTGTAATTGTATGAGGTCCAAGACAGTTTTTTTACTTATCTGTTGCTTGGTATTTTGTTTCCAATGTCAAAGAAGACATTTATTTATTTTTATTTGTAGATAGAACTATTGTTTAATGCTACTGTTTATTTTAAGTTATTTTATTAGAGAGTACATTGTAAATACAACCAAAGATATTGTAATGTATAATTACTAAGGAGAGACAATTTGTATTGTAAGTTCCACAACTATGGCACGACTTGTGAAATATGTTGCAGCAAGAGCAAGAACGATCATACAAATTTCCTTATTCATTCAATGACAGTCTTGATTTTTTTGGTTTTATCTTACTTAACAACATATATACTTATTTTTATTTGATTTTATTGTCCAATTGTAAATCTATAACAATTTTTAATAGCTCGAATTGTCGGGGACCCAGTGCTCTGTGAATGGCTAGATCGCTTGGCGTTGCGTAGGGACGTCGCTTCATTGTGTGTCTTCTACCGCATTTATCACGGGGAGTGTTCCAAAGAGCTGTTTCACCAGATTCCTGCCTCAGAATTCCACCTTCGCACTGCACCACAAATTAAGATATCATCCCCACCATCTGGATGTGTGGCGTTCCTCCACAGTGCGGTTTTCAAGGAGGTCTCTTCCACGTACTACAAAACTGTGAAATGTGACTTATGCGGTGTTTCCGGGACGATACGACATGAGTACCTTAAAAAAAAGCGCGTACACCTTCCTTCAAGGCCGGCAACGCTCCTGTGATTCCTATGGTGTTGCAAGAGAATGTGGGCGGCTATGATCACTTTACTCGTAATCCGTAACCTCGTTTGTCCTCCTTTTCCATAAAAAAAAATAATTGTTATTACAAACAAGAGTGAACTAATATGTTACTCCGATTTTTAATGACAATTGACCGACATACTTGAGAATATAATCATAGTGTTTAAAATTGATGTGTACGGTATAAAAAAAATAGTATTTTCTGGTATAAATGCACCTTGCAAATAAGACACACAGTTACGCGACGTCTTAACGTACAGAAATATATATGAACGAGTGTTCACAAAGTACCTATTGGATAAGTTAACCGTTCTTGTTCTCGCCGCTTCACAAACATATCGCAAAAATGTGAGGTTATGTTTTAAAAAGGGACATATAAAAAAAAAACTATTTACTTCTAGTGCTAGTAGCCTAATTATGTATGCTAAGTAATGAAATATAAAACAATGGCACACTTCGTAATCTCCATAAAATACATAAATATTTTTAAATGAGATTACGAATGCGGGATATAATACTATAATGCTACCTATTAGCTTATTGAAGTTCTTATGAAACATTGACATTTACCTAATAACCTAAAGAATATATTAAGTTGTTTATTTTTCTCGACAATTTTTTAAAGTATAGGTAGTCCCAATTTATAATTATATAAATTAGTATTAAAATGGTGTAATTGTAATATTTTTTATAAAGACTGTAATAATTCTCCATTTGCCATTAATTTGTGGCTTAGTTTAAGTTACTGAGTTTCAAAATGTTTATTTGTCAGTGAAATAAAAAAAAATATACTTCTGAATATCTTTTTATTTTTCACGATATTTATATATTTACCAAATAGAACAGTACTATTCGAGTTTGATTTATATTAATACATTTCAGTATTAGGGAATCCACGGAAGAAAAACGTACCTACGTTTTTTTTTTTTTTTTTAAATGTTTATTAAAAAATTTTGGGCGTCTTGTTAAAGGGCGAACCAAGATGGGTAAATAAAATAAATTATCTAATGCATCTAAAACCTCAGTCACCTAAAATATATAGGCGTAAATAAAGCAATGTTAAAACCAAGCGAAAGTATAAAACCAAGTTTGCAGTTTCGAAACAAAAAACTTGTATTATTCAGTTTTTTGCTTTTCTAAAGAAATGCATTCCATGGAACGGTAACTGTATCCCATCTTAAAGAAGACATCATTTTTGCTAAAAATTTGAGCTATAAAATGGGCAGTATTTTCCAAAGTAAAAAAATTTTAGTACGAGGAAATTAGTCCATACCAAATCTCATATTTTTTGGCCTTTCTTCAATGTCCACTTAACAATTGATAGCAAAAAAAACTAAAATATAATATGTCAGTGACCCCGTGTACACCGGGCGGTACACGGACTTATGAATTAAAATTACCTTCCCTTAGCGTGTACAACGGACTCATGAGTGTGCTAGTAGACATTTAATTTTTGGACCATAAACAATGAATTGAGTAACATAATGCATACTGTGATAGGAGAATATCATCCTACCCTCCATTTTATATTAATGATTGTATCATTTACTTTCTTTTATGAAAATAAGGGAGGAGACGAGCAGGACGTTCAGCTTATGGTAATTGAAACGGCCTGTCCATTACAATTCAGTGCCGCTAAAGATTACTGAAAAACCCAAAAATTCTGAGCACCTTCCACACATTCAAATGCGCTCGTCACCTTCAGACATAAGATGTCAAGTCTTATTTTCTAATTTCACTAGCTACGGCGCCCTTCAGACCGAAATACAGTAATGCTTACACATTACTGCTTCACGGCAGAAATAGGCGAAAGATAACGAATACTCAAAATATTTTGGGCTCCACATTCTTGATATTTTTTTGCTCGCATAGATAAATGTTAGTCCTTTTTTCTGAACATTTTTGTGTTGAAATCGCGAGATAAGAGACGAAGATATAAAGGAGAATCTTAGAAGATTCTGATACTGAAGAAGAAATCATTGGATCAGGCAGAAGACCATAACGATGAAGATGCTGAATGTGGCAGGACGGGAAGAACACCACGGTCACTTTGCAGGATCATCAAGGACACAATCAGGAAGTCTGCCTTCTTAAAGTTCAAGTATTTTGCTGGGATACTTAAAATATTTTATTTAGTCTTTGGGCAAGAAATAATCTCGTTTTGGCCGAAGACAATGCATGGGATGCTACCAACGCCTCCTTGATGAAGGACGCCGAAGCCAAAAAGGGTATCAACGTAATATAAAATTGGAAAAAAAACATACTGTATTGATTGTTTTTAAGTTAAAGTTAATCGATTAAATTATTTTCTATGTTGTTTTATTTTTTGTTGCTATATGGCAACATTTAAAAAAATGCCAAATTTTTTCTATAAGATCTTTAGCCACCCCACAACGAAAAAACTATTAATTTTGATAATTCCATGGTTCCAGAGCCTAAAGAGGTCGTGTGCCTCATAGGGTACACGGACTCGACGGAACCGCTCCCCGTGTACCGCATACGGTTCACCGGACTGTTAACGTATTAAGCAAAACTCCGTAAAGTTAGTTCTCTGGTTATAAAAAAAAATTTATTCCTCAGTTGATCTGATATAACGCGCCGAAAGCCGTTCACGAAAATTCACTGCAATCAAGTTGACCAAAGCGAGATAATGTGAGCTCTTATCACTCGTGAGTATACGCGTGCCCATCAGGTTTTTAGCCCATACCTACTGTTCTTAGCAAATATCGAAGTAACTTTAATGGCCTCCCAGACACGATGGCGTGAATAGCCCCTATAAACAACATTAATATGAAACTCCCAGTGCTACCACCACACTACTGAACTGCAGCTACAGGCTTCACAATTTCTCACGCTTTTAATGGTTGATCATGACAGTAACATGTTTTCTGGCCACGAGCAGAGGTTCTTTCGGTAAAGAATACATTTGAGGATAATATTTGGATGAAGATTACAAAAGGGGCCAAATATTACTATCAAATACACCTAGCATCGTAGCGTAAAGCATTTACATTTCATTTGTTTTTATTTCACTTCAATACATGCAGTATTTACGTAGATATAACTAGAAGTTAAGCACTTTTTTGAATTTCTGAGATTACCCGCGCTTATACTATGACGTCACAACCCCGTTCGGCCCGCGACAGTTGATAACGCCCGTCTCATTTCATTTTGTTTGGATCGTCTTCGTTTTGCTAATAGTGTGCTTGTGTTTTATAATAAATATATCCGATTACACTAAAGGAAAACTGTATTGTGTGGAATGGAAGGATTTCTAAAAGGTCTCGGAAAATCTGCCAAGAGGAAGTTTAATAGAGGCACAATAATTCCATATATGAAATAATTTTTAGTTAATTTGAATTACATTGTATTTAAAATAATGTTTAAAGGTCTGAAGTCTTTGGAATAACTGTACAACAAATTGAAAATTATTATTTATTGGTAGGTATGAAATTAATACAGAATTAAACTAGTCTTATCCTTAAAAAGCTATTACTTTCCCGCTGCTGTTGCCAGCGGGTTGCGTAGAACTAAAATCACAGAGTCACCTCTCAAGAACATCTTGGATATGAATCTGTCCTTATTTACTGCTTTGCCCTGAAATTAATAATGTTTGTTGTTAATAATGTTTGTTGAAATTAATAATGTTTGTTGTTAATAATGTTTGTTGAAATTAATAATGTTTGTTGTTAATAATGTTTGTTGAAATTAATAATGTTTGTTGTTAATAATGTTTGTTGAAATTAATAATGTTTGTTGAAATTAATAATTTTACATAAAAGTTACATTTTTATTTAGTTAACCCGTTGTTTCAAGAACTCTCCAGATCTTGTTTTCAGGGGGCTGTAAAAACTAGAGATGAAACGGATAGCAGTTTGGCCGGATACCGGATATTCGGCCAACCATGTGGCCGAATAGCCGAATATCCGGCCGCCGGATATCCGGCGGAACTTAGCCGTTTGGTGTATCGCACACACAAACACAGACTTGCGTAGGCGGCGCGCGAACTATCGAGTAGACTCGGTTAGATTCGGTTCTTTTCGTTAATGAGCGAAGTTAGCAACCTCTCAAGCAAATGCAGAGAAATTAGTATTTATCCACCATAATTTGCCTTTAGTGCAGTATGAGTACTAATTAATTAATTTTTTTCTATTACATTCATTTCCTATGGTGTGATTTACAACTAAAACTAATTATATTTCTTAAGTGATACTAAAACTAACTAAATAAAGCAAATAATTACTTAAAAATATATTTTTTTATGCAGATTTTTTTTAATTCGGCCTGATGCCTATCCGGCCGAATAGTAGGTAGTTATCCGGTATTCGGCCGGATAGTATTAAGGCCGCCGGATAGGCCGGATAGTATTAAGGCCGCCGGATAGGCCGGATACCGGATAGTTAACGGATATCCATTTCATCTCTAGTAAAAACACAGTTACAATTACACGCGTTTTAATCCAATAAAAAGTGTTTTATTTAAAGGATATTTAATGGTATAACAGATGACAAATAAAATTTTTTTAAATTTTTTTAAAAGGACACACATTCTCTTGCAACACCAGAGGAAAGAAAAGAAGTGCTGCCACCCTTAAAGAAAAGTGTATGCGCTTTATGTTGTATCATCCCGGAAACACTGCACAAGGAAGCTCGTTCCACAGCTTTTGATTGTGGAAAAATAAAGTAAAATATATAAGTGAAAATAAAGATAAGTTTCTATCTGTCAATGAACAAGGATAATATTTACTTGAGGAAAACCCCTTAACATTTTTAAAAGATTTATATTAATTATCACCTATTGAATTATAAAATCTACATCCCATTCAAACATATATTGCAAGCATATCAACATCTCTATTTTGTAGTAAATAAAATTGCATTACATTTATTGGAGTGGCATCATACAGAAACTCACTTATGCTATAACTTAACAACCACCAAAGAGTCAATAAATTGGCTTATTGTGCTAGGCACAGATCGCCAAGATGGTAGAAAATATCAGAGGTGAAAAAAAATAAAATGAGCTAAGAGTTCACCATCAGGTCAACACATCCGAAAGACAGGAGGTAATCCATCTCCTCAAAAAAACAAACTATTTACTGCCAACGAGGTCACATAAAGAAAATAACTTTTTGGGGACTTTGAAAAAACATGCCACTTTCTGATTAGAAGCAAGATATGATACCTCTAATTGTGACTGACCGACATGAGATCAGCAGAACTGGAGATGGACTGGCCACATGTTGAGAAACGGAGGAGGAATTGGTATCCAAGAGTTTGCACACGGAGCCAGAAGAGACCTCGAACAAGATGGGAGGATGAACTCGCACACAGCGGGCCTGAACTGGAGAAGAGTGACCCACGACATACTCCAATAGAAAGAGCTAGAGGAGGCTTATGCCAAGCGGCACACTGAGTTAAGAGATATACTCTAAGTCAGAGTAAAAGTACTTATTGATAAAAATTGGTGCCATATGCTTGTCAACAGAGACTCTAGTTTGTGTAACAATTTTGTTTGTGATGTTGTTATAAAAGACTTGGAATTTAAGTACTAATTATATCCTTGAGAATACACACAGGATATACAGAAAGATATGTACAGTGACCATAATAGCAACACTGAACAGAAAAAGGACTCCAATTAAATTACATCTATTCTCAGGAATTACCCATGATTTTGTGATCGGCATGTTAAATAGACAACATAACACACACAGTTTTTTGATAAATCCAAGTAATGTCTCTTTGAAATACACCACATATTAATACAAATTACATTTATTGCAAATTTGTTAGATGCCATAAAAACAAAAATATTGAGTTCTATTATGGTTTCAATTCAAAGAAATTCCTTTGAATCTCATTTACAAACCTCATCAAAGTGGAGACAATTCAATTCTCGCCATGTGCCAATGTGCCAATGTGTATATATACATTTAATAGCACTATTGTGGTAAAGTACCTGCAGAGCTATGTTGAGTTGTGGAAAATAGCCCTTTCAATTCATATTGGAGGGGCAATTTCGTCATGAGATGCTTTTTGGCACAGAATGCTTGCTAGATGGGTACCATAGTAGTGGCTATTAGCAAATAACAGTTTAATAATTAATTGTTTAATATCACCTTTCTATCATTTGGCTTTTGACTAATACATTTAATTATTATATTATGATATTATTACAGTTTTTTTCATTATTAATTTGTATTTAACAATTTAACAGTAAAATTAATTTGATTTATCACACCAATTCATAAATCACAATCAAGCTTATGCTCTACACAGCGATCGGAACCGTACGATAATTATTGTACACATACAATAATTATGTGCCTACGTACGATGTACGATAGCATATTATTATCGTACGCAGATTGTACGATAATTTCTATCGTGATGCAAAATTTGAGAATTTATATTATTTCACTCATGCGTTGATAGTCTAAATCGCAGTAGCATGATTTTATTTTGTCCAATAAAATCTTGGGAAAATACCGGGTAATATAAGTTCTCTATTCCTATTGGTCCTTACGATCCGCTCTACTAAGTTTCACCACTGCCGATACTGTAACTTTATCCAGCGCCTGCTGTACACACTTTCTTATTGGTTAGTATAGCATCTACCAAAGCGAACAAGAGAATATAAGTTTGATATTTCAATATTTCGATTATGTTCACACTTCATATGTATAGTATATTTTGTGTAGAAAAGTTGGCAGTAATTTCGTTATATTATTATGATTATATGTCTGTATTAGCTCTGACAAACGGAATTATTCAAATTAAGTGAAGAAAGAAGTAATTTTCAAAAAGATAAAATATAGAGTACTTGCATGCATATCAATATTACAATTTATATGATTTATTTATCTATAATAGACATTATCCTAAAAATTACGATAATTTCGATCCATGTACGATAATTTTACGCCCCTGGTACGATAGTCAGTCCACTTCAAGTTGCTAACGCTGGCTCTACATATTGTAGACCACAATTTTTATTTTACTGTTTAGGCTGATTAAGTCAAAGTAATATGTACAGTAAATGCTGCTAGGTTTTGGAGGTTATAAGATCACACTAGACTGTCTTAATGTAAATTAATTATCATATTGTGGTGTCACAATATATTATTTAGAATGACTCAATACGTAATCATTGTAAAAAGTAAGTGAATGGTAAATATTGAAGTGGAAATAAAAGCAGAAACAATAAAAAGTACTAATGCTTAAGTTACGAGTGTAGAAATTTGAGTAATTCAAGTTGTTTGTACATATACCTTTTTCCCTTTTCCAAGTCTCGGTACCTCGGTCCACATTTCTTTAACATTTTCAAGGACCATGTTGCAATGCCGGTCAAAGGCTTTGACACGACCCAACAGCTTCTTGTTGTTTCTACAGTTGATAAGGACTTGAGTGTTGTTTTTTACCGATTGTGTTAGAACAGACAAAGGGCCAGTACTGAATTCTTCTTCTTCAATCTTTGATAATTCCTCCAAAGTCATCTCAGATCTCGGCTTCGTTGTAGTAGTCCTGTAATAAATTTATTTCGTTATAATCTAAAAACCTACAAACACGGAACCAAAACAGAAGATATCACATCATATATTATTGCACTTACATTATTGCGAAGAGAGGGTATTTAAGTTTTTTAACAGTGATAATTAACAATTACAAGCAAAGTGTTACCAAAATACTTTTAGTAATTTAAAGTATCTTCCAAGTTCCAGTTCCACTCTTGACTTCATAAGAATTGAAATGTCAAACAGGAAAAGCAAACTGATCGACCGGCGCGGTAGGACGCTGACATAGAGGACGTACGACTACGAGCGATACCGGTAAGCGGTTTTTTTTAAATGAAAATAAGGGACGAGACGAGCAGGACGTTCAGCTGATTCTTGAAAAACCCAAAAATTCTGAGCGGCACTACAATTGCTATTAAGTCTCATTTGCTCAGTAATTTCGCTAGCTACTTCCAACCGAAACACAATAATGCTAACACAATATTACTGCTTCACGACAAAAGACGCCGTTGTGGTACCTATAATGTAGCCGGCATTCTGTGCAAAGGAGCATCCCAGTCTCTTTACTGGAGGCACAACACGTTCAGCTGATGGTAACTGATACGCCCCACCCATTACAATGCAGTGCCACTCAGGATTCTTGAAAACCCCAAAAATTCGGAGCGGCACTAAAATTGCGTTTGTCACCTTGAGATATAAGATGTTAAGTCTCATTTGCCCAGTAATTTCACTAGCTACGGCGCCCTTCAGACCGAAAAACAAAGTTTTGCAATTTGCTCTACTAACGACTACTTGCTCTAAGATCTAACGAGGAATACGAATCTAGAGTGGATAGGATCGAACTTAACGTCAATGATCAATCAACGACTTTGAAATTATGTAAATAGCTCCGAAAAACTACGGCAAAAAAAACTTTTGGTGGGAAAATAAATTATTTGTACAGAAGAAGTCATTAATCTTAAAGAATTGTCAGAAATACTTTTTCATCAGGCTGGGGAAGACACATTGTATAATAATGTGGGAAAACCACTTCAATTACTGATAACAAGGTTTTCACTGACATACCCCACAGATCTTCGGTGATGTTAGAAGCTATAACATTTTGAAAGTTTTGACTAGAATGTGGCAGTCACATATCCAAACTGAAACGCAGAGCCAGTAGCGCCGATATTTTGCTTTAGCGAGTGCTCAGCTTTAGTTTGCTTCAGCGAGTTGAAAAAATTTCTCAATAACACGTGCTACTTCATTTTTATCATTAATTACTGTACCAGTTTATAAGAGAAAGGGTGTATTAAAGCAGCCTTCCATATCTTTAGGACTACGGCTGATGAGTAGGAGATCCGTAAAAGACGGGTAAGGACCGGTGCCAATTCTGGAGCACATGTCCGCAGTGCAATTGTTATATTGATCACTTTTTTGTTCTTGACTGTATGCAATTGATTTTCGTTCAAATAATCTGTCTGATGTCAAATTAAATTTTATAAACATTTATTAATGTCAAGAAATGTGGTATTAAATAATATACATATCTACAGCTGTTGTACATGTGATTAATCAGACTAAATATGCTATTACGTAAGTCACACTAAAAGTTTTGCGTAAGTTAAAAAAAACATGTTTTAACTAAAACATTATGTTTATTGCTTTTAAAAATACTCTCCGTTACATTTTAGACATTTTTTCATGCGATTGAACCATTTTTTGTAACAGGAGGTCCACAGATCTGAAGGCATGTTTTCTACGTGCTGATTGAACGCTATCAATGCCTCTTCGGAATTGGTAAAAGTGAAATCTCTCACCAAATCTTTGATTTTGGGAAAATACAGAAATCACAGGGTACTAGGTCGGGGCTATGTGCAGAATGGGTGACGAGTTGTACTTTTTCGGAAGCTAAAAATGACTTACTTTTGTGGGCCGTGTGTGAAGAAGCGTTGTCAAGATGTAGGAGGACGCGGCTTTTTGGTTGTCTTCCGCGAACTTTCTTTAACACCGTGCGTAAACAAATGGCTCTATTGACCTTCAAGTGAAATTGTGCAGATGGTTAAAAAAATGCAATCATTTTTTAACAAAGTTTCTCGCCTGCCTCACTTTTGTTGGCCTGTTCTCATTTTCAAACACCCATTCACAACATTGCTGTTTTTTTCAGGTTTAAAATGTCCGTGGTTGTACTTCATTAGCATCTGTAGCACAGTTCCACGCGAGCCCGCTTCTGCTCCGCTATCAGTTCATGAGAGATCCAACAACAACAAAGTTTCCGAAATTTCATTTCTTCGTGTAAAATATTCTGAATTTGGCTCAAGCCAATCCCCAATAGTCCTCGAATTGTCTCGTAGGTAATACGCGGTCTTTCTTCAATTAGCCGATTAACAGTAGCCACATTATTTTCGTTGACGGCAGTTGAAGGCCGCCCTTCACGAAATTCGTCATCTAAACCTCTCTCAAATTCAGCAAACCATCGCCTCACGGTTCTCAAGCAATTTGCTTCTATCCCAAAAGCATTTTGAAGACGAGCGGCACAGTCTTGCGGAGAGAGAGAACTTTTAAAATCGTCTAAAATCTCTCTAAAATCTTTTCGACTTAATTCCATTTTCGTTGCGTATGTACACCTTTGATGTGTGATAAAAAAAACAATTGACAAATGATTTACCGCCAATTGTTTTTTATATTACTACGAAGGTTGCAACGTTTAAAAAAATATAACATTCGAATTTCAAATAGTTTCGATTAGCTAGAAGTAAAATTAATTGAAAATTTAGTACCTTTATGGTAAAGAGCAAAGCAATAATTTGCCTATTGTTTGTTTTCTAACAAAGTTATCAATTAAATTTGTGTGGTCCTTTTTCTTTAAATTTAGCCTATCACTAAATAATACAATAAATGTTCTGTTTTTCTTACACTCCTGACCAAAACCCTTACTAGTAAAATGCAGAAACACGCAAGCAGTAATTTACTATTTTTTGTTGTGTAATATGTAGTATCATAATACTTGGATTATACGCCACAATACTATTATTGATGATAACAGACTTCGAGATGAGAGTAAGATTTATCTAACTTGTTTTTTTACCCTCATTTTTTTCTTTATCAAACATGTAAGTAATTCAGAATCACTACAGTCCGTTCACAGTTTTTTTACCTCTGACAAAAGTCGTTATATGTTTTCTTTATGTTGGTGTTCCTGTCGAGTCATTCTGTGAAGTTCCTAGCGTTTTTCTTTCATATTTGTGATATTTCATCTGTTAGCATGCCGAAAAGAATTCAAAGTAGCGGAAGAAATAGTATACTATCGGTGCGTGATTTCTGTGAAAGAGAAAAATAAAATAATGCTCCTTTGATTTCATTTGGAAATGTTCGTCAACGAGTTGCCGCCATGACGGGTATGTAAATTAGGGTTACCCGTCTTTAGTATTTTTCCCAATTTTTGTGGAAACTTGATGTCCTAGCGTTACCGCCATCAGTACATAATTTCTGTCGCGTCAACTTTGATTTTCTCTCACCATTAATGTTAGAGTGCTTGTTGTTTTTTTTTTTTTTTTTTTTTTTTTTTTATTTATTTAAAACTTTACATATTTATATAAATAAAGCAGCAACCAAAAATCACGAAGATTTGTCCGGATTGCTAACATGAGTTGAGTTCGCAATGATAATTAAAATAAGATCAGAAAAAACTTAAGTAAGTACATACACAAGGTTTACAAGCAAAGCATCATTAGATCAGGTTCGCATTCAACCGGTCATCGTTGATTCATATCTCTATGCGAAAGCGGGACACTGCTATCTTTCGATCGCGCTATTCCGTCGCACACGCACAGCGATATGTCTATTCGCTCGGCCGGTGGGCGGTGACAAAGAACCCGATGTTTGACCCACTTAGAATGTAAGCTACAGGGTGTTCAAAAATTGCAATTTTAACTTATCTCTAATATTTTTTCCGGTGATGCTAATTTTTACAGATGGATCAATATCATTTAATAGCCGAGGAACCAAATATTGTGTTGTGCGCGAACCATAAATGTTATTGGACTTTAATGTTTTTAAGTGATTATTTGTGATTTTCCTAGTGGTTATTTTATGACAAATTTTACTTTGAATTTCATGATTGAAAAATTGTTCCTTAAGAAGACAATAATTAAATTTTGTGTGTATTGGTAAGATTTTACAGTGCCTGAAGAGATCGTTATATTCATTCGCTTTATGTTGTTCTTTTACTACTGGGGAGACTATTTCTTTAATTATCCTAATTTGCATGTTTTGTATTTTATCTAGGTAGGTCTTAAATGTTCTGCCATAGCTGGTAATACCATAACTTATAATGGAATCGGCTAGTGAGTTATATAATAATAATAATATTTTATATGGTATTCTACCCTTTATTAAAATTAAATTGGCTAAAAATGCTCTGAGTTTGTCACATACAGTATTGATATGGGGGAGCCAGTTAAAACAACAATCGATAACTAAACCCAAGTACGTATGATTTTCAACAGTTTCAATAGTGGGACAGCTACATATTTGTAGCTTTTGATGAAAACACATATGGCAATGCGCCTTAAGCTTCTTGATTGTGTCATAATTAGTTTTAAGATATGGTGATCGAATATGCATCAATTTCGTTTTATCGGCATTGAGGACAAGCCTATTGTCGTGGCACCATTTGTTAAGGCGGTCGAAGTCAAACTGAAGGTTCTCAAGTGCTTGTTCAATGTTTCTATCAGCGATTACAAGACAAGTGTCATCAGCGTATTGATATGATGTACAATGCTTCAGTATATTATTTATATCATTGACATACGCGATAAAGTGTATTGGGCCGAGCACTGATCCCTGTGCTGTTCCTTCAGTAACTGATAAAACATCACTCTTGGCATCTTCTATTTTAACATAGAATGACCTATTTTTGAGATAATCCTCACACCAATTTAGGGTCGGGCCTCTGATTCCAGAGTTTCCAAGTTTCGAAATCAAGCATTCGTGATTTAGAGTGTCAAATGCGCGCGAGAAGTCAATAAAAAGGACAAAGACGTGTTTGCGATTACCTAAGTGACCGTTAATTTCATCACTGAACTTGGAGAGCAGCAGCGAAGTACTTTTGAGTGGTTGAAAACCATACTGGTTTTTGCTAATAATATCATGGTTGTGATAAAACGATTGAATCTGATCACTGAGGTACTTCTCAACAATTTTATCTATAGATGATAAGAGGGAAACAGGACGATAGTTAGAAACATCGTTCTGTTTCCCTTTTTTATGCACTCACGGTCTCACGCAACTTTGCTTTAATTCCCTCGGGTACTTTCCGACTGCAAAGCTGACGTTTATTAAATGCGCTATAGATGAGGATATTTTCTTTGCGATACATTTGACATCTCTAATTTTTATGCCATCACCACCTTCAGCCTTTCTATTATTTAACCTGGATATTAACTTCTCGATTCTTAAGGGTGTTGCATTTTTAAAGCGAAGAGAGACGTTAGCATCCATTTTATATTCATCTGGATCTAAAAGTTTAATCGGGCAAGAAGGTACCATAGCCTTGACAGCATTTCGGAATTCTTGTGCAAACTTGTTTGCAATAACTTTGTGAGACTGTTGACTGTAGTCAAAAGCCTTAGAAACTATTTCATCTATCGATCTACTAACCCTGCCGCAAATATTATTAACGATCTGCCAAAGTTTTCTAGGATTTTTCATATTTTTATTTATTTCATTCTGATAATATCTGTTCCTACTTCTTTCAAGGGTCTTATGAATTTTATTCCTAATCTGATTATACTCTAGTCGAAGACATTTGTTTGTCGGATCTTTTTTCCAACTGTTGA
Source organism: Leptidea sinapis (assembly GCF_905404315.1). Taxonomy (NCBI): domain Eukaryota; kingdom Metazoa; phylum Arthropoda; class Insecta; order Lepidoptera; family Pieridae; genus Leptidea; species Leptidea sinapis. Next base: position 7,112,832 of record NC_066268.1, read on the forward strand.
AAAGGGCGTCCCTTCTATCAGTCTTCTTTGTTCTTGCGAGTACAGTAACTATCTTGTGATGTTTTTTGTATGTTTTATTTTTATAGTAATATAATCAATCATTTGCTTCAATTTGATATACAAGTTCTATGTCCTTTATATTTGTCTTTTTAATATATTATATGATTTCATAATTTAATAGAGTTTATTATATATTATATTAATCATTGTCAATTAGTATAAGTCGTCTTGAGCGGTTTAAATTTGAATAAATAAATAATATAAATGCCAAGCTAACCTCTATTTTTTTTAGTTAGAACTACAATTTTCGTTTGGTAGCATTTGATACGATTAGGTAAAAATGTAAATAGGAACATTATTGGTAAGAAATAGCTCTCTACATATATACACAGCTATTTTTAATTTAAAATAAAATAGGCTTTATAAAATATAACATTTTCCTGTTTCAGGAATATCTGAAAAAACCGTAAGCACCATAACTAAAGAAGGCGAAGTTGCTGAAGATGAAAGAAGTTGCATCCACTTCTCAAAAAATTTCTACTCCCAGAAAAAAACGCATCCAAGAAAAAAAAATATTTTGGATGATTTTGATCTGTGTGCAGTTCGAAATAAAATACTTGAAATGTATATACCGTCAGAAAGGAGGTACTGACTTTTGGGAAACTCAGCAGAGTTAAAAATTGATATAATTTTTTGTGGAGGTCGTACTACATTATGGAAAATTATACCTACCTACGAAAAAATTCTGTGCGAAACTCTATTTCACTATTTCTTGTGAAAAACGTTTGATAGCTATGAATGACAGATAGCCTAAAACGCAAATAGATTTCTTTATTTCCGATTAAGATAATTATCCGGATGAATATATTGTGGTCATTATTGTGTAACTAACTAATACATAATAAATTAAAAACAGCCATAGATCACCCCGTGTATACGCGCGCTGTTAGTCTAAACCGGCTGCACATGCCTCGGGCATCCAATGCGTTCGGTGAAAGAACAACAGCTTACATAGTACCTAGACTGATTAATAAACTGCCACGTGACTTGACCGACTCGTTGAATGAGACAAATTTAACACAGAATTTAAAAAAATACTTTTTAAAACTTGACTGACCACCGATCAACTTATCGTGCTTAACTATTAATTGTATCAAGTACTTTTACTTTTATTTGTATAATTATAATGTATATTTATTAATTATTTTATTAATAAATATAAAAAAAAAAAAAAAAAAAAGTCAATGATTCCAAATATAAATTTGAATGCGTTCAACCGTCACGATCACAAAAGATCTTATTACAAACTTTACGTTGAAATCATTATATTGTAAGAAAAAAAATATCATCTATACCGTAAAATTTAACTTGTCGTTTGAGGGAGTCATAAAAGCTAAATATGGCAATATAACGCTCAGGTTAGCTAACCCAACGGCTAGAGGTAAAATAACTGTGAACGCACTGTACATAAGTAATGGATAAAAAAAAATTGGTAAGGGGATGCCCCTCTTTTTGCTTTCTCGGAAAATATCTAATTCGAGTTAGAAATTGTAAACAAGGAAATATGACTGTTGGAATGACAATTCAGGGGAAATAAACAATTTTCAAAGTATTTTAACTTAAAAAATATTTTGATACATAATAAAAGAAAAATTGTTTTTATTAAATTTTGTCTTTATTTTGTTCCTAAACATAAAACATATAAATTTAGTATCTATGTCCGCTCTCTGATTCGGGTTCATAAGAGCGTTACTGCTTACCATTACGGCGTCACCTTTTTTAAAACCCTCTTCAAATAATTTTACTACCTCATATACCAATTTCATGGGATTGAATTCCAAAGATAAGGAGATTGTCGTAGGTTTGTGACACCATTTTCCGCAGCTAACTTGTATAAATAGATTTTTGACTCATCATGATATTATGATAATACATATTTTTTTATATGATTCATTCGATAATATAAGCCTGGCTATTGGTTTTTAACTTTGGCACTATCCCTTTAACCACTCTTTAAAATGAGCGCCAATTATTTGTTGATGAAAATCTTCAGTTTTTTATTTATACAATAATTATGCTCCATCTACAAAAGCTTCCTCTCTGCATATTTGGGATATTATAAGATGCCTTTCTATTACAGTTATCTAGCTTTTAACAAGGTAAGTCCCTCGAATTTGGTTTGTTTTGGACTCAGACTCATTCATATTTGGTTTATTAACACAACAACAAAATAAAACGATAAACACAATGAATAAAACTAAACAACAACAAAACTCAACAATTACAACGACAAAGCGAAAAGAGCGCGTTGAATCACGAAGAACACCAGAAACTGAATTAAAAATGGAGACACTTCATGCCTGCAACTATACCCAATATTTATAATAGACTTTTTTAATAAACCAAGGTACCCTTTTTTTTAGAGGAGCCCAATGCTTAAACTTCTATCTCATAGCAAAGTTTACACAATTTTTCGAAAAATCTTATATTTGGATAATATATTTTTAGATATATGATATAAATAAAACTTTGTGCAATATATAATTTTAGGTATTTAGACTATCCCTTTAAACTATAAAATGATATCTTAAGTACTTTTCGACAAACAACATGGACAAGGTCATTTTTAGTTGGCAACACCTCATGCTTTATTATGATTTAGGACTTTTTGGCGGGAAGTCAAACAAGGCGGTCATTTTAAAATTTTTTAATAAATAAAATTCATATTTCTTGGTAAATTAATTATCCCAATCTACGAATGGGGTCTCAAAGTGATGGAGATGGCGATGGGGAGTCTTCGGACAAAAAAAGAAAATACGCGCGGATTTCGGAGAGAGATGAGAGAAATAACGATAAGTATAAAATTTACTTTAAAAGAAATTATACTAGATTATTTCTAGAAAATGTCACATACAGTGACTATACCGTGTATGTTACATCAACGGACGATGAAAAGTTGGGTAATAAAAACCCTATAAAACTTACCCAACTCTTTACAGAAAATGTGAAAGGCATAACGAGCGTATTCAGAATAAATTCATATAAAATTGCTGTAACTTTTCAAAAAGCTGCTGCAGCAAACAGCTTTTTAAAATACGACAGTTTTCTAACAAAATATAAATATAGAGCCTTCATACCTGCCCACCTGGTTGAGAAGGTGGGTTTAATCAAATTTGTGCCAACTGATATGTCCAATGAATATATATATCAAAATATCACTTCAGATGCAGACATAATATCAGTTAAAAGATTCATGAAGAAAGATGAGAATAAAAAGTTAACACCAATGACCACACTAGCTATAACTTTTTCCTCAACAACTTTGCCAAAATATGTATTTTTAAATCTATTTCGATACCAAGTTTTTACATATATTCCACCAATAATTCAATGCTTCAAGTGTTTTAAGTTTAATCACTCAGCCAAAGTGTGCCGAGGCACACAAATGTGCTTCTCTTGTGCTGGCAGTCATTTATACAAAGAATGTACAATGGATACCATGTGTTGCATCAACTGCGGAGGGGCTCACCTAGCAATTTCAAGGGACTGTCCAATAAAATTAAAGAAATTAGAAGAAAAACGTACACTTATATTAAACCAGAACCGTACATTTGCATCTATTATAAGTAGCAATACTTTAGATGATAAAAATTTTCCAGCACTTAAATCTAAATCCATTGAAAAAAATGTAATTAACTCTAAGTCTATTGTAAATACTAACTCATCAAATAAAAGAGACACTATAGCAGTAAATAATAAAACAGAATTAGAAAAAATAGCAAACAATGAAATTATTCTCAATGCCATTGTGAAATCATTAGTTTCTTTAGCCAACTCACCTAGTAATGAAGCTCTTACAACAAATAGAATAAGAGATATTTTCTTGAAAAATTTATTATAATATGGATCATAGCTCTAATAAAAATAATCAAAATATAAAGAATTACATTACAGTAGCACAGTTTAATATTCAAAGTGTTAAAAACAAAAAACCTTTATTACTACAATTCCTTTTTGAACAGGATATAGACATTTGTATGTTAAATGAAACATGGTTGAAAGAAAACAGTTGCTTTAATATACCAGACTATAATATAATACTTCAAAACGGACCTAATGGTCATGGAGGTGTAGCTATTTTGATAAAGAGTTCATATAAATATAAAGTTATTCAAACACCATACTATGACCATTTACAAACAGTTGCAATAATTTTAAAACTCAACATTGGCCAAATATCCATGCTGTGTGCATATAGTCCTCCAAGAGGGGGTCGTTTTAAATGCAAGAAATTAAAGCAAATTATAGATAACTTGCCCAAACCCTTAATGTTATCAGGTGATCTTAATGGACATCATGTTGCCTTTGGTTGTAATTCTTCAAATTCCAGGGGAAATGATATTTTCAATTTATTAGATGAGTCCAATCTTTGTATTCTTAACACAGGTTCTCCAACCACAGTAGGTACCATAAGTCATAATCCATCTGCAATAGATATAACATGTGTAAGTCCTGATATAGCCCCTTTATGTGAATGGAAAGTACATAATGACCCAATGGGTAGCTACCATTATCCTACAATAACAGATATTCAAACATCAATTGAAAAATATGAAATTGGTAGTCCCACTGAACACTTTATATATAGTAAGGCAGATTGGTGCAAATATCACACTTTAAGTGAAAAAGCATTCAATAAAATAAACTTAGAATCACAAGATTTAATTTATCTTTACAATAAATTTTGTGACATTTTAAACAACATTAAACAAGACTGTATTCCTCAACTTAAAAAACCAAATAATACAAAATCTTATAAAATTAGAAAACCGGTTCCATGGTGGGATAATGAGTGTTCTGAGGTAGTATTTAAAAGTAAAAATGCATTAGCCTTTTATAGACATTTTCCAACAATAGATAATTATATTGAATACAAAAAAGCTGATGCACAAAAAAAAAGGTTAATATCCGAGAAAAAGAAGGCAGGCTGGACTTCATTATGTGACTCATTTAATAGGTATACACCAGTTAGCAAGATTTGGAATTACATTCGGAGGTTTAAAAGAATCTCACACAGAAAAGCTCCAATAAATGATGAGTGGATACCTTCTTTTTTAGATAAGCTAGCACCTATCTCTCCACCTGAAAAAGATATAAACACAGAAAAGTTCAATCAACTGTTTCAATCAACTGGTAACCTTCATAGCTACTTTCTTACTGAACCCTATACTATGAAAGAGTTTAAAACTGCTCTCAAATCTAGGAAAGACACCACACCAGGTCTTGATGGCATAACATACAAATTAATAAAGAACCTTCACCCTAATGCTTTAACTATCTTATTAAAAATATATAACCACTTATGGCTGTCAGAAATTATCCCCGATTCATGGAAAACACAGTGTGTTATCCCTATAATTAAACCTGATAAACCAGCAAATGATTGCAACTCATACAGGCCCATTTCATTATCGTCATGTATAGGAAAATTATTTGAATGCATGTTAAAGTTTAGACTAGAACATTATAGTGAAAGAAATAACATCATACCTAAAGAGCAGTTTGGTTTTCGTAGAGGTAGAAGTGCCACAGAAAGCTTTACATCCTTAATTTCAGACATCAAAAACTCATTTCATAACCATTCCCATACAGTTTGCGCCTTTCTTGATGTTAATGGAGCATTTGATAATGTTAACCCTTTAGTGTTAATTGAGATTCTCACAGCCATTGGAATACCTGGCAAAGTTTGTAAATGGTTATTCAGATTTCTGTATGAGCGTACAATGTTCATTAAATTCAATAATGTTTTACATGGACCTAGGCTTATTTATAAAGGAATAATGCAGGGATCTACTATCTCACCCTTATTGTACAACTTGTATACATCTCAAATTAACAGATATTTAACAAATTCATCTGCTAAGTGTCTCTTGTTTGCTGATGACATAGTTGTGTATAGTGTTAGTAAGAATGTAAATAGTGCGGTACAATGCTTGAATAATTCACTTGACCAAATCCATAGATTTTATAGTGACTTAAAACTAGATATTAATGTAAATAAAAGTGGTGCAATGGTTTTCAGTAAAAAAATGGGTAATATACAAGATACTCCTCTAATATATTTTAATGGTAATCCATTGGTTTGGTTGAATGAAAAGAAGTTTTTGGGAATTTGGTTGGATACCAAACTGAAGTTTGAGTCTCATATTAATAATATCATTAAAAAATCTTCTAAAGGACTTAACATTATGCGTTCTTTGGCAGGTGTACACTGGGGTTCTGACCCTAAAATATTGTCCATGCTGTACAAAAGCATTGTTAGAAGCCACTTTGACTACAGTACCTTAGCATACATGAATACGAATATTACTTACCTCAGGAAGTTAGATTCTATCCAGAATAAGGCTCTCAGGATTATAACAGGAGCTATGTGCTCCACTCCAATAAATGCAATGGAGGCAGAATCTGGCATTTTTCCTCTAAAATTGAGAAGGTTACAGATTGCCAATAAGTTTGGCCTTAAGTTATTAGCTAATAACAATAAATTTGTTTTAGATAGAATTCTACCCAAAGAGGATTTTCCTCAGAGTTTGCTGTCTAATCTTTCCATTAATGCTACTCAATTGATATCTGATCATATCCCAGACATAATGAACTTAATATTAAATTTAAAATCTTTATGTATAAATGTATATTCATGTAAAATGAAACCTTTGTATAATATTGATTTTAGATGTATGAGTAATGATCTTTTTGAAATAGACACTGAAATAGTTAGAAATCAGTCAGAATTCTTAAGCTTTGTAAATAGACAACAACTTTTTTACAAATTATATACAGATGGTTCAAAGGTTGCAGGAAATGTCACCTCAGCTTATTATGACTCTCAAATAAATAAAACAAAATGTTATAAGATTGATCCCACATGCAGCATATTTACGGCTGAGTGCTATGCAATTTATAAAGCTTTATTGTACATAAAGGATGTAAATAGTAGAAACTTTTTAATTGTTTCTGATAGCTTAAGCTGTATTATAGCTCTGGACAATATGTCAAGTAAGCAATGTTGTAATTATATTTTATTTGATATTACTAAAATTATATTAGAGTTAAAGAATAGTGGCAAATCTGTTACATTTAAGTGGGTACCTTCCCACAGTGGTATTTCTGGTAATGAAGTGGTGGATAAAGCAACCCGAGGTGAATTCGATGAAGATCACAGCAAAGTATGTAAAGTTGAGAGAGTTGTGGCACAGTTATTGGACACTTATTAGCAGAGAAAAAGGAAAATGGTACACTAAAATACAAGAGACCCCGCCGCTTTTACCATGGTATCACAAACACAAGGATGTCAATAATAGAAATTTTATTATCACTATAAACCGATTGAGATTTGGTCATTGTAAAACCCCGGCACACCTAGCAAAACTGAAGATAATACCAGAATCAGAGAGTAAATGTAAACACTGTACAACAGATAACACAGCTGATTTAGAACATATGGTCATGAATTGTCAACAGTATAACTTTCATCGTTTAATTTTAGCAGCAGACATTCAAAATATAACATTGGATGATAAGAAGAAAATGCAAACGACACCTTCCACTTTACAAGACATTTTGTGTAATTTATCGTTATACAAGCCATTGTACAAATTTATTGTAAATACTATAGGAAAAATGTAACTTTGTTATCTTAGTAATAAGTTTGGCCTATGGACTTGCATCCCGTGCCACTAAACAAATTAAAAAAAAATATTATGATTTACCATAGGTAGGTAGGTACATTCACAAATCACAATACACTAAAATTTTAAGTCACAAATCACAATTTACTCAGTTTTAATATAAGGTACTCTGTGAATTTACTTTAGAAAGAAACTAAAGGGGTCGTTCAACGATATACTTTATAATTAATTATTATGTATTACAATTCGTTGTAGCGTTCGTGAGGTTCGTAAATTTGTTAGCGGTTCACAATTTGAATAATTAGCTGTTAGAGACATTCTTTTTAATTTTGTAATACATAAATCTAATGGTGATGTTAGTAACGTATATCTTACAAGGGCATGTCATTAATATCAGTTACGATTGAAGAATTCAAATTTAAATAATTATTGTTCTAAGTTTCCAATACTATGTGTTCATTCGTAAATAAAGTGTAAAAATAGTTACTAGTAGACAGTGAGTAATTTATCATGGTAAATACTATAACAGACTAAAGTAATAGCTCCAGGTAATAGGACTTTTCGGCAAATATATTTAGAGGATTTAATATTACATTTCTCTACCCGTGTGATCAAAAACACTTGTTTATATTTCAGATGCAATAATGGCTTCAAATTTAAGCGAAAATGCTATAGTCTCGGGTTGGTTAGGCTATTATTGCTTAGCTTGCCATGCTCAATTCCCAGGTGAAGATACTGCGAAAAAGCACATTACTCAAAATTCGCACAAGGAAAAGTTTAATGAGACTTCATATGAGGTTGCCAATCACTTTATTCGAAAGGTAAAAGCTAATTCTTTATGTAACACATAGGACAAGTCAGGTTATTGTTGTCTTCTATTAAAAGCAGATCTTATGATAGTTTTCATACCTCTTTTACAAGACTGCTGTGATATCCAAAAATTCACTTTGGGTGTTAATGTAGACACATTGAATTGCTAGGTTCTAACTGATTTTGCAGCTATATTTTTTTTTAATTTTTCAATTGTGTTCTTTAGTTATATCATTTGCCAAACACAACCTCTTAATAGCTTAGTATTAATGTTTAATTGGTTTCTGAATTTTTAAGTTTGTTAAAATATTCATTATTATAGTTCCAATTTCAATAGTACTTTCAATTATAATGTTTATACAAAAAGTATGCTCAAAAAAGTAAAATACTTGACTAACCAAACAGAAACATACATATAGTATGACAAACTTGGTTGTAGCAATATATTATATCTTATTATTAGCAATTGGGAGCGATCAATTTTGGTGGGCAGCTCCTTAACAAACTATGTCACTCTTTTAGTTTATTTGTTCCTTTCTCAAATCCAATACTGATCATTCGGCATTCGCCCGATCCAGTTTTTCCGATAGTTAGTTAGTTCACATAATTAGATACCTTCTTACAACTATGCACAGAATATTTTGTATATCAAGCCTATGCAAGATAATAATAAATTACTTAGTAATTTAGATTGCGAAGTACATAACAGTTCTGGATTTCGAAAAAGGATCCGTAGCATAGATTATTAATATTATGTAGCATCCTTAGGATTCATAATAAACTAAAGAACTAAGGAGCAAGAGATCTGGGATCTAGTTCACATAGTTTGTCTGTAGGAGTGCTCTTTCGAACTAGTTTGTTTGCAAACTACATAACTCTAGACAACAATAATAGCTGCACTGCAACTAACATTGTTAACTCAAAGGGCAGTGGGCAGGACATGTGACAAATCATTCAGTTATCTGAATTGCCCTCAACTTATTGGACCGGGGGAAAGGGAAATTAAATGATTGGAAATTTAAATAATTCTTGGGTAAATTAAAATATACCAGAAATAAGTGACCAAGTCAGATTATTATTAGAGGCTTTTATTCAACTGAGACATAGCAATACATACTAAACATTGTATATTTTGTTTAGTTACTCATAGTTAAGTTAATATTTTGTTTTGAGTAATATTATTTTTCTATTTTCTAATAAATTATTCTCTATGATTTCAGATAAACCAATTGTACTTCTGTGAATTATGCAATTTGGTTTTAAAAACAAAAATGAAAGTCAAATTGCATATAAAAGATCAGAAACATACTGCTGCTTATATTAAAAAAGCTCTTAAGCAATTAGAATCTGTTATAACTTTTAATGGAGTTGTCGTCAGTGAAGAATCATGGAATGGAATTTCTGACGGTACCTGCATAATTTGTAATTGTGACTGTGATGATAAGAATCAGCATATCCATGATCCAGTTCATATTATTAATTTATATCAAAGTAATTTGAGTGTTCAGGATACTGAAAATGTTTTCCGAGTGGTAAGTTGATTTCATGATTAACTAGTTAGCATTTCGATAAATGTGATAGAAAAATGTTTGCGGTAGAATTTACATTTCAATATTGTACATAATAGAATTGCCTAGGCTATGATAACTGACAAGTGTATGATAGATTATGGCAAGAGATTTTCTCAGATTTACTCAATGGTGACTTCAGGTATCAACCAATTCATTCAAAATATTGTGTCACAATGAAATGAAATTTATTTGCAGGAAACATTGTACTTAAGGTGTTAACAATATAATGGATAATCCAATATGTTTCGTCAATTGACATGCAAAATATGTTACAAAATTGTCTAAACACTAATCGTACTGTTATATTGAAACATGTCGGATTTCACAATGATATCAATAATATTTATAAAATGAAATTTTAATACTTATATAATATTATAATATGAGACGTAAATAACTTAATAATTCATTTAGTACCTATGTATAATATTTACAAATTCAATGTCATAAAAGTATATTAATTTACATATATTATTATCAAATAGACTAATTCATTTTGTATTGAAAAATTCATTTAAACTATAGAAGCACTTATTTGTTAACCACTGATGCAGTCTTCTTTTAAAAACTTTGAACGGTAAATCTTTCAATTCATTGGGCAATTTATTATATATTTTCACAGACATGCTGAAACAATTTCTACTAAAAGATGCAGTTCTACAGAAGGGCATTATGAGTTTATTTGGATACCTTGTATTTAAAACCTTCTGGCTTTTTTTTGTATAGAAATCACACATATGTTTTTGAACAAATAGGCTTATTTCATAAATGTATAGGCATGGCAGCGATAGAATTTTCAATTTTTTAAATAGCGGTCGACTAGAATCTAGGGGGCCGGCTCCACAAACCGCCCTGATACACTTCTTCTGTCCAATAAATAAATGCCCTATGCTCACCGAGTTGCCCCATATGACCAATCCATATCTTAAAGCTGAAACCACGAATGCATGATATGCCATTAGCGCTGTTTTTTCACCTATTGTTTTTGATACGCGTTTGAGGACAAATACATGTTGGTTAATTTTTTTGCTAATTTTGTCAACATGTGACTTGAAGGACAAGTTGCTGTCTAAAGAAATACCAAGAAAATTGACAAGTTGTGCTTCTTTAATATTCTCATTATGATAATTAACATTAATATCTTTTCCTTTCCCATTCTTATTATAATACTGCATATACATTGTTTTTTTTATATTTACAGTCAGGTTATTTTCAGTAAGCCATTCAATTGTGTCCTTTATTGTTTTATTAATTTCTATATCATATGTCAATTCATTGTTACATTTAATTACAATAGAGATGTCATCAGCAAAAAGAGTACAGTTATTAGTAGTAATGCTAGGTAAGTCGTTTATGTAGATTATAAATAGAAGTGGACCCAATATACTTCCTTGTGGTACACCTTTTGTTTTAAGTCTAAGTTCTGATCGATAAGGTATTACTTCTTGTTTATTATTTAATTTAGCAATTTCAACATATTGAGTACGGTTTGAAAGATAACTTTTAAGCCAGTCATTTGCTAGACCTCGAATACCATATTGAGCGCATTTATCTAATAGTTTTTCATGACAAACATTGTCAAAAGCTTTGCTCATATCAAAAAATACTGATGTTACTGGAATTTTTGTATCCATGCATTCCGATATTTCTTTTATTAGCGAAAAACACGCTAAAGTTGTTGATTTTCCTTTTTGGAAACCATTTTGTTCCTCCAAAATGATATTATGTTTAGTTAAAAAAGATGTTAATCGCTTGTGCAGTATCTTTTCAAAAATTTTTGAGATAACAGGAATGAGTGTGATTGGTCGATAGTTGTTAATATCCTTTTTATCACCCGCTTTGAGTAAAGGTGTTACTTTTGCCTTTTTTAAATTTGATGGGAAAGTACCTTCTTCAAAAGATAGATTTATTAAGTAGGCTAGGACTGGAGCTAGTTCCTTTGCACATTCCTTTATTACCTTTGTTGCTATTTCATCGCAGCCCGTGGAATTTGAATTATTAAGTGACTTAATAACGGTTATTATCTCCATTTCATCAGTTGGCATTAAGAAAATATTTGAATTGTTATGTTTTAATTTATATGTAGGTTTTTTATTTTTTACATTTTGACTTTGACTTTGTGTGACTGTATTTATAAAATAATTATTAAAAATAGTAGCAATCTGAGTTGGATTATTTATAATTTTATTTTCATATTTAATTTCATCAATACTTCCTACATTAGAGTTAGTTTTATTTTTAATCACATTCCACGACGCTTTGCATTTATTTTTCGAGTAAAGTATATATTTGTTGTTACTACTTCTCTGAGCTAGGTCTATACACTTGTTGAGAATCTTTGAATAATTATTAAATTTGTTTTTGTTGGCAGGTATTTTATTCTTATAATATTGATACCTTAATTTTCTTTTTGTTGCACATGATTTTTTTATACCTCTGGACAACCATTTTATTTTTGAATTTGAAACATTAATTTTATACTTAAGAAGAGGAAAACATAATTTATAAAATATGATTAATGTATTGTAAAATTCATCAAAAGATTCGTCCAATTTCTGGGCATCATACACGTCTATCCAGTTAAGACTTTTTATACAGTCCTTAAATTTGTTTATGTTTTGATTACATAAATCTCTTTTGAAAATTAACTTATACGACGGTGTTGAATTATTTATTTTTGTCGGTACTACTAAGAATTGTGCTGTGTCATGATCCGATAGGCCTAACTGATGAATCTCCCCTGTGGCATTTTCTATATTACTAACAAAGAGGTCAATACAGGATTTTTGCCGAGTAGGTTCATTAATATGTTTAAAAAAATTATAATTTCGCAATAAATTTGTAAACTCCAGATTCGTTTTAGTATTTTTTAGAGTGTCGATATTAAAATCACCAACAATCACAATATTACTGGTCTCCCAATATCTTAATTTGTGTAAAAGTAAATCAAGCTTATTCAAAAATTCAGCAACGTTCGAATTCGGCGTCCTGTATAGACATATTACAATTAATTTGTGCTTTGGTATTCTTAAACCACAACATTCGAAAGAATATTCTACACATAGCTCATCCATGACATCAAATTTTACAGCCTCAATATAGTCTCTGACTAGAATGCAGACCCCACCACGCTTTTGCTTAAGTCTACAAAAAGCAGATACCATTGTATATCCATTCAACTTAATATTAGATCTGTTTTCTGCATTCACGAATGTTTCGGATAGACATATAACATCTACTACTTTTCCATTTTCAAAAAGTTCAGTTAGAGCTATGTTTAGTAGATCTTTTTTACTTAAAACGCTTGCTATATTCTGATGCATTATATTAAGATAAAATTTGGACTCGAAAAAATGAATCGCTTTTGAGGTCATTATTTTGTTCTTTACTTTTTAGTTTGAAATAATATGGTATAGTACCTTTTATTATTTTACTATTGGTGATAGTTTTGGCAGACTGCGATATTTGAGCTTGATGTTGACTGCCTTTCGCACTACGAGCCATGATAATTTTACTACCGGGTACTAAATATTTTTGCCTATAATACATTGAGTCGATAAGCTTATTTATTCTATAACAAAAATCATGAATGAAGTGTTTCTTGCCAGGGTACGATTTTGCTAAAGTCAAGTATGTACAATTTTTATAATTTTTACAAGTCAGTTCCAATAAATTATTCAGTTTTCTTTCATTAATGTAGTAATTTTGCAGTACACTGGTTACAATAACTGTTGCTTTATTATGACGCTTTAAGAAAAAACCAAGTTCCATTATAATTTTGTAAGGATTACTATCCTGTTCGCCTAAACATAAAATTATTTTATCATTATGATTAAATTCAGTATTATTAAACGTCGCAACGAGTTCATCGCACGTTGCATGAGGTTTAACGAAAGAAAATATTTGATAGTTTTCGTATTTAGTATTCTGACGTGATTGGATAAGGGATCTTGCTAAATTAACACATTGTTGTCCGCCAAGTATCATAATTCGCATTTTGTCTGAATTTTCAGGTTTGGTGTCCGTGTCACTAACCGATGAAGGATTTATTTCATCTTCCCTTATTTTGACAAGCATTCTTATATGTCTTTTCTGTGCCCAAAGTGTGTAAAATTTCATTTCTTGATTGCCTGTGTAACTCGTAACGAACAACAAGTTCCCTTAATAATGTTAAATATTATTTATTGCGACCTTAGATAATTTATGCCTTTTGCTGCTAGACAACCGATGGAAACAGGTCAGTTTTATTATTTTAGTGTGAGTGACAAGCTACTTTTTGTTAGTGTGTGTGCATATTTATAAAAATTTGGATTACCATGTCAATCCAAACTGTCGTATCATTCAATCCATGTAACATGCTGGATTGTGTGAGTGGAGCTCTCAAAACAGGCCGTTTGTTTGCTCGTTTCCACATACACACTGCATTCACTCATGCTTAATAACAAGCTACCCTACGCCCTGTAGCAAAGGTCAACAATACCCACCTTAACCTTACATTACTCTTTATCTTCCAAATAATTCAAATGACTTCTATGGGCACATTTCTGGATTTCTGGACTTCTCAACTTAGGTGTATAGTGTTATTATTGATCATAGAGAAGTATTATGATTGATTGCGGGTGTGATTACAGAGCTAATTATGAGATCTTTGAGGCGCCCAATTAATAAACACCAAACAAGTGCTGTAAATTACCATATTAGTATTTAGTAGTTAGCTAGCAGATAAACCCATGTTGCAATTATTTCTTTGAAAATTAACAATTAATAAAAAATTTGGAGTAACTGAATACTGTCTAGAAATATATAAAAGTTTGTGTAATCCTTCAATGTATGAAGTAACACTAAATGTACCATTTGACTGAACATGTATTTTTAGAACCTTCAATATTTTTTTTAATAATGATATATTTGCAGATTGATGAAACATCCTTTCAATGCCTTATATGTAATCAAGTAGTTAGTTTGGAATCAAAAAGTCAACATTTTGAAGAAAAAACTCATAATGCAAACAAAAGATTAAAAGTAACTGGTACAAAACTGGATATAAATAGTACTGTAAAAGAATTAAAACCAAAACAAGTTAAGACTCTGAATGTTGCTGAAAAGGAAGATTTGATATGTAAAGCTCTTAAAGCACCACAATACATAGAGACTTGTGGAAATTCTTACATATGTATTCTGTGCGAATGGGAATTGCCGGAAAACAGCGTCTTATCTCACATGGGTGGTGCTCACCATTGTAATATACTTAAACTGCACAGAGCGCGAATTCAGAAATTAAAAAATCAACAAGATATAAACTCTGAAAAAGATGAATCAAATTGCAATGATATAAATGAAAATAATAAAATCCAACCAGAAAATGAAACATGCAATGATAATTTTAAAATAATAAAATCACTGTCTAGGTTTGAAAGTAATGGAATTAGAGTAAACCTTCAACAAGATTATGCATTTTGTAATACTTGCTGTGATGAGATTGACATGAATTTTAATGTGATTGAAAAACATATTTTTGAACATAAAAGCCTTAATGACTTGCATAAGCATTCTGTTTCGTCAAAGGGTACTAAAGTTCTTATAAAAGAAGAGTGTGGTAGTTCTGGATCTAAAATGGAGAATGAAGAAAAAAATATTATCGAGCATACCTCAACAATCTTAGTTGGCTCTCAAGATCAATTTGTTCCTTCTGTGATTACTAAAGAGTCAAACGGAGATAAACTTCAAAAGGCCAACAACATTGTTAGTGAATTATCTTGTACTAGTGCAGAAAAAGTCAAGAAGCCTAAAGAAGTGAACACTGAATTAGAGGATAACGCAATAGAAAACGATCTCCAAGTCAATCATGAAAAGGAAACACATATTGTAGAATATACAGCTTCTAATAGCTCCCAAGATTATTCTGTTCCTTCAAAGGGTACTGACAAATCTGAATGTGTGGCTTCAAAAGTAAATATTGAATTAGAAAATAAAAAGGTAGTTAATAATTTTGATATCAATCATGGACTTGAACATATTAATGTTCATAAAGAATTAAATGGCTCCCAAAATGATTCCAATTTCTTGAAGAGTACTGAAGAAGTTAAAATTGAATCTAAACTTAATATAGAAATAGCAAAATACGCAAAAGCAAACAACCTTCAGTTTGATTCAAAGAAAATGACAGTATTTTGCAGGATGTGCGAGAATTCAGTGCCTCCGAATTTGTATAATATGAAGGAACATATAAATGGAAGATCTCACAAGAGCAATATTGAACAGTTCTCAAAGATAGATAAACTTCAACCTGAGACAACAAAATGTGACACGCCTTTTAGTGTTGAACCAAAAGCAGAGAAGGTTTCGAAAGAGAACCGTAAATTAGATTCTGAAACCAATACTGGAACTAAAATTAGTATTGCCATGCAAAATGGCTCGAATGTTTCCCAAATTAATTCAGTTTCTTCAAAGACTAATGAGAAAAGTAATTGTATAGCTCAAAATGATAATATTGAATTAGAAAACAAAGCTAGCACAAATAATATCAAATCCAACCAGAAGGGAAAACATATAATTGAACAAAAAGCATCAAATAGCTCTAATAATAATTCCAATGCTTCAAAGAGCACTGAAGAAGTTAAAAGTACAGAAAAAGTGAAAGGTAGAAAAGAAGAATTGGAAAATTACGCGCAAGCCAACAATCTTGAATTAAATCCAAAAGAAGCGACAGCATTTTGTACAAAGTGTGCTAAGCATGTCCCTGCAACAGTGCAAAACTTGAAAGATCATATAAATGGAAAGATTCATCAAGGCTATGTCAAACCATCTTCACCAATAACTAAACCTGAACTTGAGAAATTAGAAAGGATACTTACAAGAAATTTAATAATACTTACTGATTTTATAAGTTATGACAACTTCAATGATATAGTGTTAAACGAGAAAATATGTTTGAGTAGGGCTAGTTTTGCCCTTACTATCAAAACCAAAGATAGCTATAATTTTCAGTGTATCCGTTGCAGTGTCAATTTGGGAAAAATGGATGTCACATCCCATGGTCTTAAGGGGGCACATGGACTTGAATTATTTAATGTGCCAGTTGTGACAAATATTGAATCTGAATTTATTCGAGAGGTATTTATATTAATTTATTTAAATATTTTTAATTTAAAAAAGTCCAAACTAGAATGAACTGTATTATGACATGGGTAGCCTTGCTCCCTTTGCAACCTTCCTATGATCTGCTGGTTGTCGGTTATATTTAACTAGGTGACTAGTAACAATCATTTGACTTTCAGTTGCATTAAAAAATCGATTTGCCTTCGACCATTAATGATATTTGCAGGGTTACAGAGTATTTGGGTAACCCAAATACTCTGTAGATAACTAGATAAGTTATCAACTTAGCAGTGGGTCTGGGTAGCATAAATAGACAATCATATATATATGATCTATAGATCAGGAAATGGTCTATACCTTTGTCCAGTAATTAACATTAAATTCTCCTGTTAGACATTACATAAAAAGTGATCACTTTTCATAATATATACCTACACTTTATTATAAAGTGTTTATATATAATATTATGTGGTTTTTCCTAATTTTTTCAAATCATTTCCACACAAACGTGTTTGTATTCATGTGTCGTATTTGGAAAATATTTTTTTTATTGAAGATGAAGACAAACAAGTATTGGGGCACCTGATGGTAGGTTATCATTGCAGCCCACACTCTTGTAACATTAGAGGAATCACAAGAGTTTTGCCGATTTTATAAAGAGTCAAATAAACATACCTTAGATTATTTACGGCCGTTTTCAATAACCTATCTGTCCTTAGTTCATCTTACTAGAGGTAAGACAAATCATAATAAACCAAATTGGATTATAACTATATTGGACATAACTATAGGATAGATAAGATCTTGTCATTAAACAGTGACATCAATGTATCCGTAACTGGAGATACGTTATTGAAAACGGCCGTTATACGTCTAGATAGACTATGACAGCTGTGAAAACGTCGAGTAAAATTGAGTTTAGAGTGAACCTTTATTTTGAGCAATGTACGCACACTAACACAAAGTGTAATACAAATCGCGAGTGATGCAGCTTGTCACACACACTAAAGTTTTAAACGTGTCCTGTTTTTACTGGTTGTGTAACAGCAAGAGACTATCTAGACGTATAAATTATCTAATAAATGTACATATTAATTCAATAACGGAAAACACGGGAGCATCAAACTGGGGGCTCCGTGGTGAGACTCAACGGTTCAACCTATTGCCACACCGACACTTTGATTTTATTTAATTTTAGTTCACTAGCGAACATAGGAGAAAAATAGCTGACGCTGTAAGCACCTGTGGGAAAACGATAATTTTTGACGGAAGCAAGCATGCTGGTCACCATATCATTGAGTGATCATCGCTGCCCATGACCCTGTAATACCAGTTGTATTTCGGTTTTTTTTAATTTGACACCCTCTGTACACTGTTCTGATGCCATATCCACCTCGAAATACTGTGTTTCCCAGTTTAGTTTCATGCGTTAGAAAGTTTCTTTAGATACTCACTGTGCACAATATCTAAACACCTAATATAATTTTACTGTAAAATTCTAAACAATATGTTATGATTTTTAAAGTGATAATCCTCACTTCTAGGATTAATACACAAATAAAATTTGAAAAACAAAATTTTATGAACGATCCGGGACTCGAACCCACGACCTCCGGGGCTCTAACCAACTTAGCTAACCGTTCGAGTACCGCCTCGTTTTAAAATTCTGTTTGCTTTGTTCAACTCTCAGGTTGTGGCTTCATCTACAGGATCTACTTTACAGTTGATAACCTGCTCAACCCCAATATTTGCATGTTAGGAAATTGACTTGAGATGTCGCTCTTGTAAATCTGAACAATATGTTATGTTTTTTAAAGTGATAACCCTTACTTCTAGGATTAATACACAAATACAATTTGAAAAACAATTTTTTATGTAAAATTCTGTTAAGACCATTAACTTACAATTTACCAGCGTATAGAAAGCGAACGAAAGAAAAGAACATATCTAGCTGAGGTGCAGTAACATTGATAAAGAAAGCGAATCTATTGTTCCTGTAACCCGATTCTGATTGACAAGCCGTAAACAGTCAGCCACACTTTAAATCAGCTCCATAGTATTTTTAATATCATTTAATGTTAACGTTAATTCTCTAGCATTGCGTAGAGATGTGGGTTCTCTCTGCATCTTCTACCGCATTTATCACGGGGACTGCTCAGAGGAGCTGTTCGGGTTGATTCCAGCGGCCGAATTCCACCATCGGACATTACATGTAAAGTACCATCCGCATCACGTAGACGTCTGGCATTCCACAACCGCGCGTTTGGTTCGAAATTTCTTACCTCGTACAACTACTTTGTGGAATCAACTACCGGCAGCGGTCTTCCCGAACAGATACGACTTAGGGACCTTCAAGGAAAAAGCAAGGAAAAAGCACCTTAAAGGCCGGCAACGCATTTCTTGAAACACCTGTTGTTGCAAATGTCCATGGGCGGTTGCCTCACCTCTCCCCATCCTGTGAGCCTCTTGCCCGTTTGCCCCTTCTCATATAAAAAAAAACGCACATATTTACAAATCTTCGAATTTGGTCATGCATAAACGACCTGTCAGCTTGTCTATACGCTAGTATATTCTAAATCTATGGTTAAGACACTAATTAAATCTTCTTGTCTTTGGTAGAAGTTTGAGGAAGAATCTTGTAGTGCTGGACATCTTGGTAGCATGCATTAAATTTAAATATTTTTGTTACAGTATCAACCTGGAAGTTTTCATTGTGGCTTTTGTAATGCAATATTCACCTCTTGGGAAGATATAAACTCTCATATAGAGACCATTGACCATAGATTAGCGAAGAAATCCGCTGAATGGCGTCTCAGCGTGTACCTGCCACAGATAAAAGCAAATAATACAAAGCGGGATTGTTTTTACATAAATGAGTAAATTTATTGCTTGTATTTTGTATAGAAGCAGTCACTGTGAATATTGATAATCCGTAATTCACCAGTGGGAGGCTCCTTTGGACAGGATGCCGGCTAGATTATGGGTAACCACAACGGCGCCTATTTCTGCCGTGAAGTAGTAATGTGTAAACATTACTTTGTTTCGGTCTGAAGGGTGCCGTAGCTAGTGAAATTACTGGGCAAATGAGACATAACATCTTATGTCTCAAGGTGACGATCGCAATTGTAGTGCCGCTCAGAAATTTTGGTCTTTTCAAGAATCCTGAGCGGCACTGCATTGTAATGGGCAGGGCGTATCAATTATCATCAGATGAACATACTACTCGTCTCGTTTCCTATTTTCACTGAAAAAAAAAAATTAAAAACATGATTTTTGGTATAATACTTCAATATGATGTTAAACGAAAAGACTTTACTTTATTAAGTTACTTTAAATACGAGATTGTAAGTCCTAGTACGTATTAGAATATAATATAATGATTAAGATTTTAAATATTGCGTTGTATGAGCCCCGATTTTACCATTGAGGTAGAATGTGATTAGAATACTTTGAACTAAGCTAATGCCTGTAAAAGTGTACAGATTCAATTCGGATTTCACCAACACAAACTAACGCAGTTATAGCCTAAACGCGTTTAAATGTTGACCGCCGAATTTTGGACGATTAACATTTGATGGCGTGAGTTGTCACTGTCATAATAGAAATATTGACACATTACAATTTTGATTTGGTTCGAACTTCTGTTCTGTTCTTATTGTGGTTGGTGGAAGGGGCACCACAACCAGCCAATGTCCAGTTTAGGTAGACTATCAGCTTTGAGTATGTATTTGGTCAGTGCTAACAAATTTACAAGTGTTTACGGTAATTATTGGTGCCGAGATTGAACAGTTTTATTCTCTTATTAAACCTGAAACAAGTATACATGCTGTTAAATTATGATGAACAAACACAGACATTGTGTTATTCATATCTTAATATTATTTTGTTCAATATATTTACATAAAACGTTTACAATGGGAATAAAAACTAGGGGGAGGAGGAATTTAATGGAAGTGGGGTGGGGTATTTCAGGAGGTTTAAAATTGTACAAGGAAGATTTCATTAAAAGACAATTTAAGAACAAATGGTCTACATTTCCTTCATCTAGTCCACAGTCATAAATTATAAGTTTGGCTAGAAATACTGGTGTTCAAGAGTGGTTCGGCGTAATCGGCAAAATGTTGATATTATTGTTAAGAGCTCTCACTGTCGTTATCGTAACAGAAACATTGACATACAACTGTTTTGATTTTGTTCACACTTATCGATGACAGTTTTGACGGGTATTTGATACATTCCATTATTTATGACTTTTAAACTCGGATAACGTTAACATGCTCAAAAGGTATTCGTGAAATCGCTTTGTGTTTAATCGAGACCAAAACTGGCATTTGAACTCGTTTACGTAAAACTAAGTTTTACTAAACTTAGTTTGAAGTGTCATTGGTGAAATCGATGCTAAAAGTAAATAGCTACAAACTCTAAGCGGGGAATTTACTACACGGGACAGGCAAGGCGATAAGGCTGAGGTCTATAGAGCATACTTTGCTCAGACTTTACTTACGTGAAACTTAGCTGAGTGTAATAAATCGCGAACTCGACTTTTGCATTGGGTTGTATTAGCTTAAGCTCGGGATTCAGCTGTCATATTTGACAGCTGAAATTATCCTTAGAGTTATTACTCTAAAAATGAAATCAAAGATTTTTTTATGGAAAAGGAGGACAAACGAGCGCACGGGTCACTTGGTGTTAAGTGATCACCGCCGTCCACATTCTCTTGCAACACCAGAGGAATCACAGGAGCGTTGCCGGCCTTTAAGGAAGGTGTACGCGCTTTTTTTGAAGGTACCCATGTCGTATCGTCCCGGAAACGTTGGACACAAGTGGAAGAAAGATTGTGTTAAGCTTACACTTGGCTAAGTTGTACGTCAGTAAAGTTTGAGCCAAGACTTAGTATCTATAGATGTCAGCCTTAGAGCATTCTCGGGAACGCATCCCTTGACCCGGTGTTGCGGAGGTCCATTGACTGGTTGCCTCACCACTCCCACCAAGTGAGCCTGTTCCGCGTTCTGTTTATCTCTAATTCTGCTCAACATTCACTGTATGATCTTTATTTTTTTGTAGTATCTAAGTGCCTACGTGATATTGTTAATGGTTTTAAACTCGTGTCCTGTTTATTTTTATTGTTTAAGTTATTGGTTACTATTATTTTGTTCTTATTATTCATTAAGTATAAGTTTAGAGATAATAAAAAAAAATTCATAAAGAAAACGATTTTTATTAAGTTTTTTCAGAAGTATAAACTTATTTTGTACACCTTACTGATTTATTTCCCAAGCTCTCGATTAAGTATATATTAATATATAAGTAATCGTAATAGTTCCCCTTATTCAAAAGACCAAAGGGGTATGCAAATTGTAATTTTCTTACAGATTCTGATGTCAATAGAATTTACATTTACAGTCATACATTTTAATTCGTCATGTAATTTGTTAAATATTCTATTGAACTTTCCGTAAACACTGTTGATCAACGAAGTAACTGCGTTGTGGTGTTTCAAATACTAGCCTTTTCTTGTTTCTGGTATATATTGTCTTTTTATTCAGCAGTAGTAAATAAATAATTGTTTTATTTTTCACAAAGTGGCAGCTTTCAAGAATACACACAAATTCAACAAGGTAAAGCAAGGTTTAACGCGTACTTCTCTCTATAGGTTAGTTAAACCATGGGGCACCAATTTTTTTTATTTTACGCATATGGCTCTATCTTGTTGCAGAAATCGAACTATTTCACTAAATCAACAATAACGAATCCAAAAAAGTACTTTATAGAATTTTAGTCTGTATACGGATATCCAGGCAAAACGCTAAAGCTACTGAAGCGATTAAATTAAAATTTTGCAAGAATGTTAACAAGAGGTCGGGACACACATATAGACTACATATTGCCACGCTAGCTGTTTGCTGCTTTAAAGCGTCCACGCGGACAATGTCGCGGGCAGGAGATTGTATGTTTATATCGGAGAGTAGCTGGCATGACATGATATAACATCAAGAGCTTATTTGTGAATAGATAAAATGAAGTATAGTTACCCCAAACAATTTATTCATGTTTATTACCTACTTATTTTTTACTTTTTAGTGTCAGTTAATAATAATATATTATAATCCACCGAAATGAAAATTCCTAAAAAAGCCGTACACAAAAAACAATTATATCATCAACGCAGACAAAAAAATTCATAAAATAAAAACGACTGGGCCAAACTATTTAAAATGTTTATGGGACCAAATAGCATCTATTTCGTATCGAACTAAAGAATTACGTAAATCAGATCATAAATCTCAGAGTAATCGGTATAATATACATACATAAAAAAATACCGATCGAATTGAGAACCTCCTCCTTTTTAAAGTCGGTTAAAATAAAAATACAGTTGAAAACAATACCCAAACCTAAGCACAGTTTACCAAAGGAAATAATAAATTTTTATTAAAAAAGACCTTACGTGCATCGAACCCGCGACAGGTGCTCGAGTTTGTTAAATAATTAAATGGTGATTACAGACCAACCAATGTCTACAGCTCTGTTATCACATTAGTTCATCGTATCGAGGCGTGCGTACGTGTGTTTGGTGGAAGAATTTTTCCCGCGTTAATTTGACAGACACAGAGTAGATAATATAGAAAGATATATACGAACAATAGGTCCTAAGTGATCTGTGAAATAGTGGTCAGTGCCTTCAGTGTGAACTTGTGTAAAATAATCATTATATTATTTGATACGGAGTAGGGATAGGTAAGTTTTTAAGACAATATTATTATTACGAATTGTTTTATTTCTAGTACCTAGGTACTTAACATTCGTGTCATAAACCAAGTCCAAAATTCAATATTTGTCTACCTTTTACGTACAGATATTATCAGCTGCGTGATGTGTAAATAGAGGAAATGATCATGATACAACTGTTTTATTTTTATTTTTTTAGTACTTTTTGATTAATTACAATAATATTGGCTAGGAGGATAACCTCAGAATAGGTCAACAGAAAAAAAATATTGACTCTGTTTAGCTTGAATTTAATTATGACGAGTCTGTAAAGTATTGTACAATGGATCACGGTTTCGATCCCTGCTGATGCTTTTTCGTGGATAAAATTTGTAAATGTTTTATGTATGTAGGAGGAATTAGCAGAAATCGTATTAGACTCTGCTCTCCGTCCGTCTATCTGTCAATCAGCAGGCTGTATCTTGTTAAACAGCAGATTTTTTAACAGAGTTTACTTAGTAAACTCTGTTAACTTAACAGCTGCTTAAATAACAACCGCTCAAATGTCAACCCTTCGTCTAACATTCAAGTCGTACATAACCGAATTCGTTTCGTTAGTTTGAACATCCATGTAGACGAAATAGCAGTCAAAAGCATGTACGTATTTATAATTTTATAATCATTTTGTACGTGTGAATAAATGTATGAATAGTATAAGACATATTGTGAGTAAGCAAACACCATGTTTGTAACGTGTAACGACCTTTAGCTGCCGAGAAACAAACCTTGGAGCGAACGACAATTTATATTTAATGCTTCATTTTTTATCATTGGTTAACAAAAGGTCCCACGCCATTTTGTATTTGAACTTAATCTTACATTATTAAAAAAACAATACTTGCATTAATGGTTTATTTAATTCATCTGTCTCGGGAATAGCTCCAACGATTTTGATTTGATGATGGTTTGTTCGAAGATAGATGGAGTGTTTTATTATGTATTTTACTTTTTAAATTAAAATATACTATGTAAGTAAATACACTATAATATGATGACACCCAATCTCATCTATAGTATACCTGTTTAATCGATTAATGACCCACGTCCTCTCTCATGTATTATAATAAATTTATTACAATTGTTGATTAATAATTGTATCTGACGGATCTCATCTTTTCAATACTTTTGTTCAACCTTTTTCATGTAGATTCATTAAGACTGTAGGTGCGTACCTACGTTAAGCTCGGTCAGAGCCCAGCCCCCAGGTGACTTTATGTAAGAGCTAGTAAGAATAGCAATGATAAGTAAAATAAAAAATAAAAAAGCCTTTTATCCCCATAGTAAATTACATAATTTAAAAATAAACTAAATTTAAAAACTTATAAGTAATTGTTAGTAAACTTAACTTAAGCCTAATATTATTTAAAAGAATTAAAGACAAAAGTTTTATGTAAATAAGTTTTTTATCTATTTTTTAATAATTAATGTTTTAATTAGTAGTATGGGCCCTTTTTTGGGTGACGGCCTCCTCCATTTCCTTCCACACTATACGGTCTTTGCCCAATATTTGCCAGTCTTTTCCAACGTATTCAATCACATCATCAGCCCACTTCTTACACGGTCTTCAAACGTTACTAATGCCCACTGGCCCTTCCATTTCGTTGTCTGTATCGTCCATCTCTTGTTTGTGAGGCGTGATATATGACGGGCCCATTGCCATTTTAGTTTCAATGCATGGGTGAGTGCATCTTTTATTTTAATAAGCTTCTATTTTTTTATTTTATTCGTGAAAGTCCATGTTTGACATCCACATAGAAGACAAGGTAGGTAATAGCAATGAAAAATTCTAAATATCTTTGTTTTCTCACCAGAGGAAATACAAGACTACTATCTACTACTGCAATTTTTTTATGAAATAGGCGATGCAACGAGGGCTCGGTATTTTCTTATGCGGCATCATCTAAACTTATCGGTGATTGACACGGAAGGCACCACAAAAAGGATGTGCTAAAGAACTAACGTCAGAAGTGAAAACTTCATCTAGGGGAGGTCAATGTTACGAAATACAATTTTTTTTTATTATATTTATATATTATAATAATTATAATAATTATTTCATTTAAAATATATTATAATAATTATAATTCTGTATAAATTACTTACTCTGTTAAAATTTGCTCCGACTGATGGCGCTCCCATAGTTTACTCGAGCTGATTTTACCCAAACAATCGTTACATAGGCGAGTGTGACACATCACCCTCATGGAATACCTGGTAAATAATGTAGGTACTCAAGCGCCTAGGAAGCTTTTACTGCAGAAATTATTGAATATAATATATATGCGTATTGAATAACGCTATACAACCCGATCACATCTCACTTCGGCCGTCAATCTAAGATTAAGTTGGTATGTAGGTAAAATTCGTCTGTAATTACATCATTTTATGTTCTCATGTAAGTGACAATATTATAATAGAGGCCCGGTGATCAACAACGTGATGCCATGTTAGGAGAAAAAAATAATTCGTATAATTTGAATTTCAACGTAAAATTTTGCACCCCATTCCGAGTACTTTGAGGTTGAACTATGATGAATCAACGTTTTATCAGACTCGTTTGATAATCATTATTGTTACATTAATTTACTTCTACGGGTACAACTGAATTAACTCTCTACTTCCGTTATTTTAATAGCTTCGTAAATTATTTTTATACATAATTTACTGTAGTACATGTATTAGACAAATAATTTGATTATTTGCTTACTACTTCTCCGTGACTAGTGATTATGAACTAAATAATATTTTCGCACGAAATACGCTTCGTTTTGTAAATAAACACTATTATCCCAACGTGTTCAAATATTATGTGCTTCTTGCGTTTTTCTAGCTAAGTAGAAAGGCACCGATCAATAGCTATTTATTAAGATATTTATTATCTATTTATCCAAAGTGATGCTCCAAAAAAAAAATTCAAAGGCAACGTCTTTCTTATGTTAGCAAAAATATAAAATAATATTACAAACTCTTGTTTCACAATTTTAAATTTCTGCACATCTCTCTATAAACTTTCACTACGTCAAATCTTACATCCCTTCCTGCCCGGCGACATTTGTAAAAAAAGGTCCAACCTTAGATTAAGGATTGGTCTCCGCTGCGCTACAACTACATAGTCGCAAAGTGCGGCATCTAATATTACGCCCAAGTGGGCGTACTCGAGCCGGTCTCGAACAATGTGTGACGTTGACGTGCCACATGTTCTGTAATCTGTTAAACTTTGCTAATAATCAAAACTAAAATGCCGGGTTACGTAGAAAAACTTTGCAAAAATAATACTACAAGAAATAAGAAAGACACTAGGATCACATATCACCAGTAAGAATTTTGTATTAAATTAATTTTAATGTAAAATAACACGAAGCGTATATAAGTTACAAAATTTAGTGTCAAGATGCCACGCACACAAGCATCTGTACAAATAGCCAATTAAATTAATTAACAAACACACTACAATATAAATTGCCGTTATAGAAAAGCTATTGTTCTTAGATAGTACGGTATTTAGTTTGAGCGTAGCGGAGACCATTCGCTAATCTAAGCTCTAAGGCTCCAACGTTTTCGCATCACATTTAAGGCGACACTAAATGCCAGCGACCTTGAGCGATATGAGTTCACCGCTGCCGGCCCGCCATCTATGTAACAAAGCCAATATTTTCAAAATTCTTGCGTGGAAAACAGTTTATATGCTTACAATCCTCGTTATTCACTACTAATCTGAATAAATGAACCTACACAAAAAAGTACAAGCTATAAGAATAACTTTTCTGAGAGAAGTACCAAAAAAATGCGTCACGCCATGCCAAAAAACTTGTTTATCTACAAAGAAATGTGGTAGTTCGAAAGGCTCGGCAGTGTTAACTATAACCAACAGCAAGCATTAGCAACCTACAAATATGACTTAAGGATATGTGTAACAGGATTAAGCAGTGTTCATAGCTCGAAATGCTATACTTTCACCACAAAACTTGTCACTAGATGATGACTTGTTAATTGATGATGACGTATGTAGACATGTCGTATAAAATCACGTGAATTACGTCTTACTATAACGACTACTATCTCTACGGTAAGTATGTAACCGAACAAGTTTACCTTGCTCTAAGGTCAATATAGGGCTGCTGTTAAACGTTTCCGGAACTAATTACTCGGAAACGCACATATTAGCTATTATAAGAACTGAATTTTTATGGAAGAGGAAGATAAAATACCGTTCTAACGTAAAATAACAAAACAGAGTTGCCAGAAGTTTTTTCTTTTTATGGAAAAAATATGGACAAACGCGTACATGGGTCCTACCAATCGGGTCACCTGGTGTTAAGTGATCACCGCCGCCCACAATCTCTTGCAACACCAGAGGAATCACAGGAGCGTTGCCGGCTATTTAGGAAGGTGTACGCGCTTTTTTTGAAGGTACCCATGTCGTATCGTCCCGGAAACACCGCACAAGGAAGTTGATTCCAAAACTTTTAGGTGAAGTACGCAATAATATGTCGTAACGTCCTGGAAAGACCACGCAAGGAAGCTCCGTAGTTTATTTGAAACCACGGCAAAAGTGAAACTTTTTTTCACATTATAGACATTTAACTAAAAATTTTTGGAATAATATTCCATTAAGGGTATAAAAATAGCTTTATCATCTTAATTTTATGCTCGAAAAATTGGAATGATAATGGGAAATAATAAAGGTAGACTAAGTCTCCAACTAATATTTTTATTGAACTCTGTGTCTTAGCACTGGTTAAAAATTGATTGAAAAGGATTAAATTAAACACTGACAAACAACATTTACATTAAACACTGACAAAAACAAACAAATAGCGTGGAGCACTGGCACAAATGAGTAATAGTCTATACACTACACGGTCAGCTGCTGCGAACTATAGGCGCCGCCCGACCGTCACGCGACATGCAACACACAGACGAGTTTTCGAGGAAAGTTTCACTTTAAATAGTTCCTTGAAGATTGTATTATAGACAAACACCACATAATTACATGGTGGAGATGATATTTCGTTTGTGTATTTGGATTCGGCAGCAGAGATCAGGTCAAACAGAGAGTTCTGTTTGACCTGATCTCATGATGTCCTTGTCCTCATGATGAATGCGGTAGAAGATACACAATTAAGTTACGTCTCTGCAACGCTAAACAATAGCACGGAATACGGATATCCGACAAAACGAGCACTTTTTATAGCCTGAGCACATGGTCGGACCTGGTACGGCTGGATCATTAGACGGTCCGGTGGGCGCCTCACACCAATTTGTCCACCGTCATACTCGTTAAGTCTGGACGGTAATAATTATATTTTTTGCGCAAGCAACTGTATACTATCGAATATGGTCCAGTACTGGACCGCGTCCGATGGTTCAGCCGGACCAAATCCGACCATGTGTTTAGACTATTAGAATTCTTAAACGAGTAGGACTGTTATGTCACTGTTACAGAACACCATTTTTCACGATAATTAAGTTTCCCTTGAAATTTCAATATGCACAAATAAAATTTTGAAAAACAAAATTTTATGAACCTCCGGCGTTCCGTGCCGGTGCTCTAAGCCACTGAGCTAATCGTTCGATTACCGCCTCGTTATAAAATTCTGTTTGCTTTGTTCAACTCTCAGGTTGTGGCTTCATCTACAGGATCTACTTTACAGTTGATAACCTGCTCAACCCCAATATTTGCATATTAGGAAATTGACTTGAGATGTCGCTCTTGTAAGTCTAAACAATTTGTTATGTTTTGTTGTAATTTCAATATGGCTCTGTTGCTCTGCGTTGCACGCAGATTCTTGATGTTGTTTTTTTATTGAAAAAGAGGACAACCAAGTATTCACCTCACCTGATATTAAGTGATCACCGCGGACGACACTTCCAATACCAGAGAAATCACAGAAGCGTTACCATTTTATATACCGACTGAAGGACTAGCATCCATGGTCAAAAAATAAATTATTAAAAAAAATATAACTCAGAAACGTTATATCGGCACGATTCTACGCGCTTTTTTGTCTAATACGGGGAGTGACGAGCGCAATTATTGTAGTGCTGCCCAGAATTTTTGGGTTTTTCAAGAATCCTGAACGGCACTGCATTGTAATGGGCAGGGCGTATCAATCAGCTGAACGTCCTGCTCGTCTCATCCCTTATTTTCATAAAAAAAATACGTCATTCATATCGTATCGTCTTCAAAATTCCGCGCAAGGAAGATCATTCATTCTTTTGTAGCATGACGGATATTGTAATTAAATAATTTTAAAAAGTTTGGAACGACCAAATATTGCCTTATAATTTCATTTTCCACAATATTCTAAGGTGAGGAAAAAAATACTATAATAAAGTGTATAGATAGATATATACAAAAACATACACAGTCATATCTTAGTTTTTCATAAATAATATTTAAACGATAGTGAATTAAACGCTCATATTAATAAAAAAGGCCCGAAGTGTGTTACTTTAGAGAAAAAATGTATTACGGTACGATATAATTTTCTACCAATTGTCCAGAAAAGATTAGGTATTTTTAATATTATTATTATAAACTATGATAAACAGAATAATCATTATCCAAATGTTTTGAGTTTTCTTTAGTGTTAATTCCGCCAATATTTGTCTTCAAACAGTTCGACACGTGTTTCGTGAGTCTCATGTCAGAGTTTGGCGAGTCAACATCTCCAGAGGATGCCGCGTGTAGAGACGAAACACGTGTCGAATTGTTTGAAGACAAATATTGACGGAATTAACACTCAATAAAACTCAAAACATTTGGATATTGATTATGGATTCCCGCAGAGTAACGCCTACTTCAATATTTTTTTTAGATTTTTTTTTAAATATATTTTATGTACTACACAGATTACTTGACTTAATATAAGTGCACTCATATTCATATACCTACCTGTAAGCTCAGATAATTATTTTATAACTACGTGTAGTCTCTTGCTGCTAGACAACCGATAAAAAAATGATGTGGTGTCGTGGGACACCAGGTAGGAACGAAGTTCCTTCGGCTAATGTAGAATCGACACAAATTGCAAAAAAAAATGATGTGGTGTCGTGGGAAACCAGGTAGGAACGAAGTTCCTTCGGCTAATGTAGAATCGACACAAATTGCAAAAAAAATCGTGCTCAATTAGGTATTATACACTACTCGCTTGTGTATGCGACAGTCGCGCCTGCGCACGTCTCATTTAACGGTTTTATTCCACGCACTTTTTTCCACGGATTTTTTCTTACGGTTTTACTATCACATTTTTTTCAGTTCGGTCGCGCAGCTTAATCCCTATCCCCTCCAAGCCTGCCGTAAGGAACTTCGTCGTTCCAAAAAAGGGTAGGAATAGTAGTTTAGTGTGCGTGACAAGCTACGTCTTACACTCGCAATTTGTATGATACTTTGTGTTAGTGTGCGAGCATTGCTCTAAATAGAGGTTAACTCAATTTTCGACGATTTCACAGCTGTCATAGTCTATCTAGATTTTAGACGTTTGAATGATCTTAGCCTGTAAGTGCGAAAAAAAAATCAATTTCGTTTTCGAGAGAACTGCTTTTTTTTGACACGTCGAGAGTAAAGACTCACGTATTAGGCGTGCAATTACAAATGTACATACGAAATGATATTTATACTTAATACTTAATCTTTCCTCAAATTTCGCGATTGAAAGTTCATTCAACCATCGGTTACCGTTACTGACATTAACATTACGAAGTTTACGTACAATTATTGTCATAACGAACGGGGTACTTAAATATGATATAAGTACAACAAATTAGGTACCTACAATACATTATCATACTTACAAAACCGAATAATAGTGTTCCGTTTAAAACAAAAAAAAATATATTACGTATCTAATAATTATTTTAGTATCTATTTATTTATATTGCGATAGTATAACAAAACAAAATCAAATGGACTATTCATTAAAATCTTCTGATAAGCTTATTCTCTTAGAAACATCATAGATGCCTACAATTAGTCTCTTCAAAACCAATCTCGCACCCCTAAACGGATTATTTTGGAGATTTTCATCTTAATAGTACCTATCACTTCTTGTGAAATAATCCAAATATTAATCACAAACTATCGATTATATTCGTTCGAAGTCGCTTTCGACTCTTTTAATTTTTTCTTCGAATTTATTATTTGTGCTATTCTACGTTTGTAGAAAGAACAAAATTGTAAAAATCTTGCAACGATGGCTTAGACAATTAATTATTAAATAACGAATATGGCTGTACGGGCTTGAACCCTTTACCTATCCTAATAATGGACAAAGAAACCAAAAAATAACGAATATCGCAAACGTTAGAAAATTTTAGGAACCAACTTCACCCTGTTGTTTCACACTCTCTGTACTTTGTTTTAGTTTGCGTGCGTTGCTGAAAATAGAGGTTAACTATTTGCCGCCACGCATATAATTATGTTAAGATATATATTATATATCGCACATAGTTCGACGAACAGATGGCCGTTGGGGCAGTAAAGTCCTCGAATGGCGTACCGGAAGACGCAGTGTTTGAAGGCCCCCCACAAGATGGACCGACAAACCGGTCAAGATCGCCGGAATACATTGGATGAGGGCAGCGCACGACCGATCGTCGTGGAAATCTTTGGGGGAGGTCTTTGCCCAGCAGTGGACGTCTTCCGGCTGATGATGATGTTGGTGATAAAATTATGTTATTTGCGTGGTGATTACTATTATTTGAACACCACGCACTTCCGTTATTGTGTTTCACGACAAATCACTGATTGTAATGTCCGAAGTTAATTGAAGGCAATTGTATTCGTCACAATAGCAGGAAATATGGCTAACATGTTAAACTCGACGCCTTGTTTGATTAAAACCACATCAAACAAATAATGACTCAGCATTGTGGGAAGATGTGATTGACATTTCAGCGTAGTATTGTCACTGTAAGTCGGATAGAATGTGATAGAGATATCAGATAGCTGATATCCAGAAAATCAGTGGAAGGCTCCTTTGCACAGGATGCCGGCTAGATTATGGGTACCACAATGGGGCCCTTTTCTGCCGTGAAGCAGTAAGGTGTTAGCATTATTGTGTTTCGGTCTAATGTCTCAAGGTGACGAGCGCAAATGTAGTGCCGCTCAGAATTTTTGGGTTTTCCAAGAATCCTGAGTGGCACTGTATTGTTGCGAGCAGGGCGTATAAATTACCATCAGCTGAACGTCCTGCTCGCTTCGTCCCTTAATCTCATAAAAAATATCCAAACATTAAAAGATATCGTATTTCAGATAAGTGCCCCTATAAATTAACAGGATTGTGTTACTAACTTGACATTTTTAAACATTTTTCTAAATAACTAGCTGACCCAGCAAACGTTGTATTGCCGATATTAAAATCGCGATACAAAAGTAACTGTTGATCGTAGATGGGTGAAAATTTGAAGTTGTATGTATTTTATAATGCTGACTCATAATAAAACAAATTAAAAAAAAAAATGTCAAAAAAAATTAAAAAAAAAATCGTGTGAACTACCCTTAACATTTAGGGGGATGAAAAATAGATGTTGTCCGATTCTCAGACCTACCCAATATTTCATGAGAATCGGTCAAGCCGTTTCGGAGGAGTTCAATGTTTAACACCCCGAGAATTTTATATATTAGATTACATTTCAATTGCTGCAACAAAATGTTCGTGCCTCGTGTTCGCGTCCGTCTTTCGCACCATGATCAAACTCCAAATCATATTCTAATGAGCGTAAACATTAGACTTTGAACATTACTGGCACGAAAGAAGATCTTAATTTGAATGTATGTCTTAAAAGTATAGGATCCCGATCTAGAATGACCTTCACCGAGCTGGTTACTGGATGAAAGATTTCTTATGAAATTCAATATGTCAATAAATATATTGCATATGGGTTCCCTAGCAAATTTCAGTCCAGGATAAGATTATTTTTTTTTTTTAATATTTCACCGGTTTGTTTTATGGAAAAATTCTATACCAAGCGAAAGTATTCAGTCCATAGTATATAAAAAAGTTAGGTTGCCTATTATTTTCCTGTCACAAGTCATGGGCTGCCAGGTATGTTCATCTTATCTGTAGGTATAAACAACGTCATTTTTTGACGACCTATAATAGGTGATTTTAAGACTGGTTGTTTATAGTACCTACTTACATCATTGTCTATTCCTCATGAATCTATTTACTAATGATGTAAATTTATTATTCAAACAAAACAAATCTGGTAACTATATTTACAATACTACGACTACATAAAATTAAAACTAACATTGTGGGAGCGTACCAAGAATACTGGCAGCATTACCGCGTTGGATAGCAAGGCTGATCCGTTGACCGAAATAGCTGCCAGCGCTTGGATTTAAAGTAGCCTTATTGAGGCGCAATGATAGTATTTTGAACATTCTCCGCGCCTCTAGGCCCCACGGGCCAAGTCTAGCCTAACTAGGACATGAGAAGGAGACAGAGTGTCGACGCAAGTAGCGTCCCAGCGCCCTTCCCCGTGCCCAAGCCACCAGCGTCATTCCATCAGGACGCTTGCCATCGCGGCGTGTAATACCATTTGGCTCTAAAACAGCTGGTATATTAAGAGCGGCAAATGCCCTGCGGATGACTTCATTACTAATTATTACACAAATATAAGTATTTATACAATGTCCTGTCCGTCAAACATAAAAACGTCTAAAAGATAACTTTAGTAACTGGTACGAGCCATTTGGCATTTTAATACTAAGTACCAAGGGCAAAGGATTGTCCACACGCGGTGAACTTGACCGATTGACCCAGATTTAGTGAGTTTACCTTTAACATGTCAAACAATATTGATTCTACTTCGTGAGTGACCTTTGACATTGTAGGTCCGTAATTGCTTGCAATCGTTGTATTATCTTGTTTACTAGTAATACCGACAATGCTTTATTATATTTTCATAAAGTTTAGGTATAGAGTTTTCAGCGCGAACGTTTTTCTTAGAGGCCGGCAACGGCCGTGATTCCCCTGGTGTTGCAGGAGAATGTGTGCTGCGGTGATCACTTAACATCAGGTGCCCTTTAATCTCGTTTGTACTCTTCTTCCATAAAATAACCCTGTTAGTTTGGCCGTCCACCTGTCTGTCAGCTTTGTATCACATGGTCCATGCGTTACTTGTGATGGCTGAATGATCGCCGGAGATTGCTTCAAGTTGTTAAAATCATTATACTCGTGACCAGTGCTATATTAAGCAAGCCCAGGGGATGTAGCATTTTTTTTAACTTTCTCAATTCTTCGTTTACCAAATGTCTAACGTGGATGGTGTTAATAGGAAAAGTTGTAACGTTTTTGTGACATCATGTAAATTCCTTAGAATTTAGATCATTTATGCGTCTGGATAGAATATGACAGCTGTGAAAACGTCGAAGAAATTGATTTTAGAAATTACTAACCTAACTAACAGGACGTTCAGATGATTGTAATTTATATGCCCTACCCATTACAATGCAGTGGCGTTCAAGATTCTTGATAAACCCTAAAATTCTGAGCGCCACTACAATTCCGCTCGTTACCTTGAGACATACAATGTTTAGTCTCATTTGCCCTACACATTACACAAGAATATTTTTGATGCCTGGGAAGAACCGCAGAATGCACTTGGCATCTTCTGTGATTTATCTAAGGCTTTTGATTGTGTTCAACATTCAAACGCTATACCGCTATGGCATAAAAGGAAGTGTGCTCGATCTTCTGACTTCATATCTAAACAATAGTATTCAGAGGGTCGACGTGAATGGCAGGAGATCTCCTGGGACTTCTCTCAGTATGGGGGCACCACAAGGGTCTATTCTTGGACCGTTCCTCTTCCTTATCTATATAAATGATCTTCCTAATCTTACATAGTAAAAATATAAGATAGTATTGTTTCCGGATGGAGAAGAGCCCGTAGCAATTGCTACTCTTAGTTCTTGGTTAGTGCGGCACTATTCGTTACTGTTATGTTCACGTAATGATGCATATCTACTGTTGGGATTGATTCTTTTTTTTATATTTTATTAATTTACCAACATTTAAAACACAACCTATGAAAACAGACCAGGAATATTAGTTTAGTGTGATTGACAAGCTACGTACTTACACTCGCGATTTGTATGACACTTTGTGTTAGTGTGCGTGAATTGCTCAAATTAGAGGTGTATTGTGTATTTTTTTCGACATTTTCACAACTGCCAACCCTCAACTTTCAACTAGCGTTTCAATGCTAATGCAGTTCAGTTTAGGTACCTAAACTGAATCGCTAAGATTCGTAGCATTAAGTGAATATAACTGAATGGCGTTTGAATCGCTTATGGAAGAATAAAAGAATGAACTTTGTCTGTTATCCGCGGTGTAAGAAAGAGATGACGCTGTACAGTCGTTGCATAAGTATATCTCTCTTACTAGAACCATATGCGTTGTGTTTCGAAACCTAAAGTGATACAGCGACAAAGCGTCAAATTATAAGCCATTAAGCTCTTTTTAGTAATATTATATATATATATATCTCGGAGATTTAATTGGATTTAAAATCGGGCGTCACGGTGTGGGTATCCTCCATGTTGTTTTAAGTCGATCAGTGCGCACAACCGGCGCGGGCGCTAGCTTGAAGACGAATGCGACTTCTCAATGAGCGCTCTACTGATGGACAATAATAACTAACTTCAATCACGTCACCGACAGTGACGTACACAGTGACAACTTCAAACACACTTTGAAAGATGACGTTCGCCATCAGTTCAGCCCAATACACAGAGTAGAATATAATCATACAGGCCATATTACTTTTATATTCTAATTCTCCGACACGGCCATTCTGCAATCCAACGCGCTCTCGCGTTGATTTATCGACGTCAAGTCCAGCCTAGACACCACAGCGCATAGCACACAAGTAAAGCGTTTACAAACAGCTTTCAACCTCCCACAAAGCAAAGCGTTGAGGCTTTCAGCATTGCTCGGAGGCAGCACTTAAAACACGCTGCAAAGCGTTGCAGCTTTCAGCATCATCTGTCTAGCGGAATCTAGTAAAGCGTTAAAGCTTTCAACATAACCCATCTCCGGGATTATACTAAAAATTCTAATCCACACCACCACAAGCGTGGCGCTCTTAGAAGTAAACGTGGACAAAGCGACAGGCTTTCAATCCTTCACCCCACCATAGGTGTAGCGCTCTTAGAAGTAAACTTGGACAAAGCGACAGGCTTTCAATCCTACACCCCACCATAAGCGTGGCGCTCTTAAAAGTAAACTTGGACAAAGCGACAGGCTTTCAATCCTTCACCCCACCATAAGCGTGTGGCTCTTACAAGTAAACTTGGACAAAGCGACAGGCTTTCAATCCTAATATGACAAAGCCTAGAGCTTTCAATCCTAATATGACAAAGTGTAGAAGCTTTCAATCCTAATATCACAAAGCGTAGAAGCTTTCAATCCTAATACGACAAAGCGTAGAAGCTTTCAATCTCCAATGCTACAAAATTATCAATAAAGAAAACCATATTTATTATTGATGCGAGGATAACTTTGTACTAAAACTAAGTTGCCTTCCGTAAAGGATGAATTAAGGCGTTATCGGCATCGTATCGTACTTTATCTCTTTTTACTAGCTCGTCCATCCTATGTTTTGCTTCTCGTCTTATTTCTATTAAATCCTCTAGCTCTATCATGAGTTAGCAATCGAATCGTGCGTTCACTTACTGCAGTCGATAACAAGTAAACGTGAATCGAATAGTTTTAGGTGAAATTTAACCTTGTTAGGTACAAACACTTGCTAGCGTGAACAGGTGTAGTTTTCTTGTCGTCATGTATTAATTAATACCTTCACGACCTTCACGTCTAAAGTAGCCGCTTTGTTCTAACCTCGAAACCTTCCTTGCTCACGCTTTTCGTCTTCATTTGATTCCACCGTTAACATATTCCAAGCTAAATAACTTCTGCCCGATATTATTTTGAAACAGAATTTCTCGAGAGCATCTTACAAATAAGTTACTCATGGTACCAATTTTCTATAAAAACCGCTGCAGAACATTATTCGCTTGAAATAAGATTTCGATAGGTCTTTTACGTTATGACTCATACTACCAAAATGAATTCTCCAGTTGACCGATAGAGGCGCCGTATAATTTTAGATACAAATCATTACGAATTTGCTAGTGAGTAGGATCAGCTTTATCTAGGTGGACTCCTATTACAGCCAATTAGCAACTGAATCGGTCTCTTACCAGTGCTTCTAGACATTTTGCAATATAAGGCAAGTTGAACCTCAAATAGAACAGATTATAAGTTAAAACCGGCATTATCCGTTCTGACGGGCATGGAATTCAATGGACCACTCCGTACAAACACCTTGGAACTCTTGACCCGTGAAAGAAGTTCCTTGGTCAGAGATAATGTGCTTGTGTGTACCGAATATGTAAACGAAATTTCGTAATGCTTAGCTAGTGGATCGCGTAGTTAAGCTGTCTACTATCTGCTAAGGACAGCAGCTGTTAAATAGCAGAATTCTGTGAAAGTATCAATTACGTATTTCTTAGGAACCCTACCTTGGCAGAGCATACGTCAACTACGGAATCAACCTTCCTTTATTGTAGTTAGCTAGCACAAATCAGCAGTAAGAGACGGGACGTTATCGCGAGCCAACTATACTCACTCTGATGAAGGACCTCCGAATGGTCTGAAACTAGTCGGTACCCACACCGATAAAACGTGAGTAAAACCGTGCTGATAAATAAGGTTATCTCTGTCTCACGAAAGTGTTAATAATTTAATTACCTCTTTGAGATTGATATAACGAATCTTTACCAATACTCAAAATAACAGACAGATGCCCTGGCACAATATAGGCATGTCTATTTTTACATTTTAATTTTTTTCAATATACTAACTTTACAAATTCTTTACCAAAATTCACGAACGATGTGGGAATCAAACTTGCGCCTCTCGGGCCCCGCCCGAGCCGCACCCCATCTGAACCAACCGTCCAAGCGACGCATCGACCGCCGTTTTAATATGTCTTGTTCAACTTGTTCAATCCCAGAAGTGAGGGATATCATTTAAAAATACCAAACTGTGAACTTAAATTGCGTATCAATTTAAAATCACTTGCCATCGAAATATCAGCTCACGGCGACGCACCACACCTTTTCCGTAACTGTTGCACGTAACGCCGGGTAAAGCTACAAATGCAGGTGCCAGTTAGTGGCACCACGAGCCAGTGACACACAGTTATCCAGGATCCATTACACATGAAAATAACAAAAAAAAATCATTAAATTCATTTCAAGAAATGCAATGACATCCTAAACACCAGTCAGTTTCACATAGGTAATTTTAAAAAAATGCTGGCGTCATGATTATTCCATTCCATTTTCTTTTAAAAAAATTTATGGGTCTATAATCAACAGACCCAAACTAATCACTCACTACTCACAAAGCGAAATAAGGAACCATACTGGACAATGATCACTTAATGTCTCATCCATGTCCGTTTTCAAATTTGAAAAAAATTTTCAATAGGTTAACATAAAAAAATACTAAGTAACTACGTCTCCAACACACTGCCCATTCCCACTGCACAGACACTGTCCACCATGACATAAGCATCGCTGTGTCATAAGAATACTGCTCAAAGCCTCACGTGAAACGTGAAACACGCTGTAAACATATACGCTGTAAACCTTCCCGTCTGCTCAATTATATCACAAATAATGAGACTTATTACTAACAATTCCGAAAACTCACAATTTATTACGTAACAATAACCATGTAGTAATATCTTATTGAATCTCCCTAAGTCTATTGAACCTAGTTCAATAAATAAAACTATGGAAATTTTATATCTCTC
Organism: Leptidea sinapis; assembly: GCF_905404315.1. Taxonomy (NCBI): domain Eukaryota; kingdom Metazoa; phylum Arthropoda; class Insecta; order Lepidoptera; family Pieridae; genus Leptidea; species Leptidea sinapis. The sequence continues at coordinate 7,152,601 of NC_066268.1, forward strand.
TAAGATCTTAATTCGAAATAATAGGATTTCGTTATAATTACGAAACAGCAACTCATTACGCAATTTAACCCTCATAAGTGTTGCTACAGATAAGTGTTTAACACTTACCATCACGTAAGTATCAAAGAAAACGGTACGGACTCGTTATCTTTTTCTTTAATTTATAATAGCTAATTCTTTTAAATATTGACGGTAGCGTAAAATTATTTTCACAAAAGTGAATGTCATTTAAATTCAAAGCACTAACAATTACACAAACTAATTTCTACGTAAGGATAATATTTTACGCGCTTTCAAGCTATCAAAACTAATATTCCTCAAACTCTAATACTGGATACGCACCTCTCTTATAAACGTTATAATTTCACTAGAACTTTAAACTCGGTAAGACTGTGATATTCAACACAATAATGTAAATCAAAAATATTACGATTGTAGCTTTCATAATGAGGATAATTTAACATAGAACGAAACACGATATCCTCAAAAATGATATTAATCAAACTGACCTTCAAAATCATGCAGCATGGTTGTAAATGCGATCCCGGTCCTGAAATATCCCTGGTATCGGGTAGCAGACGTCCCAGAAAACAAGTAGGATGTAAGCGAAGGCGATCCCACCGCTGCTCTCGGAGATTTATTTGGATCAAAAATCGGGTGTCACGGTGTTGGTATCTACCATGTTATTTAAGTCGATCAGTGCGCACAACCGGCGCGGGCGCTAGCTTGAAGACGAATGCGACTTCTCAATGAACGCTCTACTGATGGACAATAATAACTAACTTCAATCACGTCACCGACAGTGACGTACACAGTGACAACTTCAAACACACTTTGAAAGATGACGTTCGCCATCAGTTCAGCCCAATACACAGAGTAGAATATAATCATACAGAAGAATACATACATACCATATTACTTTTATATTCTAATTCTCCGACATATATATATATATATATATATATATATATATATGTCAACAAATTAAAGGTTAGCTTAGGTGTTTTCGTAAAAATAAACTGATTAAAACGAGTTATGAACGCACCTACATTCATGTTTGATTCGACAGGAGCACAGGGTACTTTTTTTTAAATTCGTTCTTGCGAATAGGCAGGGGCCTTACTGACTTGTCTTTAGTATTTTCATTTTCAGTATTTATAGTTTCAGTTTTACAAAAAAGTTCAAAAAAGTATTCTCATACCATCTTTCATGATTTACATTTTCCTTTTTGTCTTCTTTGTTTCTATGTTTTCACTATATTTTAAAAGTTATTAACAAAACTATTCATTTTGCGCTAGGCAACTTTTTTTTGAATCGCTCACTTTGACACATCATGGTACGAATGAATGAATGAACTTAAACAGTTTGCGATTCAATTTCCAACTTGATTTGACGTCAACCTAAATTGGATCGCTCAAATGATGTCGTGGTATGAAAAAGCGAAGCAGTTCACTTTAGGTTGTCAATTGAATCGCAATAAGAGTTCATGGTTGGCCCGCTACACGTATAAATGATCTAAGCATGTAGGTATTCCTTGATTCTACAAACACGTTGGGAATATAAATATTATTCAAATAAGCCTACTTTTAACACTTTTATTTCATCAATACGTTAATTAGACTGGTTTTTGCTGAGAATACATTTAAATTAATTACAATTATATACATAATATTAGATTATAGAGGAAAGTGAGATAGAATTTGGCACAGCGCTATTTATTCAATAATTAAAGTTATTGTAACCAATGGTAGTTGGTACAGATTTCATTTTAAAAAACATGTGTACTATTCACACGTGGTACCTAGTAGTAAAACCTTAAAAAAATTTGACTTCAAGATAATGAGACGAATGTAAAATTTCGGGAAGAGGATAATTCAGGTTTCATAATGATCATGGTGATACAAATTTTGATAATTATTTTACATTTTTTTCGTTTTTATTATATACTTTTATTCCGACGCAAAGCTTACATTTTCGATAAAAGATACATGATGCTTATGGTAACTAAAATATGAAATAAACACTTTAGTCTTAATACGTGGGTAACATTGAAATTATTTAGAACTGGCCAGTTAGTAATTGCCAAAGAAAACTTTTTTTGAATTTCAATTTTAGAACTCTTTGGTAACCTAATGTAGTATATTGCATTCATTTGTCATTTGTTTTTGTGGATTGGCGGCAAATCTAAAACTCTTGTTACACGTGAAAATGAACTTAACGCGAGAAAATTTTCGGTCAATGATTTATTATGACTTTCGTTGTGGGCTTACTCAACAACATAGCTATGATAGGCTGTGATAAGCATTTCTTTATGAAGCCCCATCTCGTGCCACTATTTACAATCGGTTTAACGAGTTAAAGCGTGGACGTAGCAATCTCAATGGTGATCCGCGTGAGGGACGTCCTTTAACAGCGACTATTGAAGATAACATCAGTGCTGTGCGACGCATGATAGAAGATAAAAAAGTGACCTATCAGCAGATACGGGCATGCCTAGGCATTGGTATGAGTTAAGTTCAAAAAATATTACACAAACATTTAGGCGTCAGGAAGCCTTGTACCAGATGGATTCCCCATACTTACATACCGACGACAAGAAACACCTTCGCATGGACTGGTGTCGCCAAATGTCAGATAAGTCCAACGGCGGTAATGGTCACAGGTCATGAAAGCTGGATATATTGCTACGAACCCGATACCAAAAGACAATCAGCTCAGTGGGTGTTTCCTTTCGAGGATCGGCCAACTAAGGTAAAGAAAGGAAGAAGTCAAGGAAAAAAGATGATTGCCTCATTCTTTGGTCGGAAAGGTGAATGTCATTTCGCGACAGTTGTGCTAGAAGATGGAAGCACAGTTACTGCAGACTCGTATGTCAATCGCTGTTTGTCTGTTGTCATGGAAAAAAATCGACCCTCCTTCACCACGACAATGCTCGCAAAAAAACAAACGCACTCCGCAAAACGGACTGTTGAATATTTGACTATGGCAGTTATCGAGATAGTAAGTCATCCGCCATATAGTCCTGACCCGGCGCCCTGCGAAAGATAACATTCGAGGTATTCGCTTTACGAGCCCTGAAGATGCAGTGAAAGCGTACGAAAATGCTATAGAAGAGACCCCTTAGGGAGAATGGGCCCACTGGTTTTCTCAGTGGTTCCATCGCGTGCGACGATGTGTAGAGAGGAACGGAGATTACTTCGAAAAACAATAAAAGTATTGGCAACTTTCTACTTTAAGCCGTTTTTCGTTTTCTAAACATTTTCAGTGTTACCTAGGTATGGCGTCAATTACTGTTTTTGATCTTGTTGTTGATACAGTGCGACTGCTGCATATTTTCAAATTAAATTTGGCGTCCAAAAGCTCAATCAACGGAATCGCTGTATCAAATGCAAAATGTACACTGCATATTATGAAGTCCCGGTACATGTTGAACGTAGTGTTTAAATCCTCTTTGGTACATGTTAGGATGACACGTAATTTCAACTGCTATGAAAGACTACTATCACCGCTACCATATTTATGTTCTCTTGGTTTCTATGTAGTAAGTATTATGTCGTGTGGATGATGTCAGAATATAATATTATGGTATATGGTACTCGCATTATACATAAGACAATCTCTTCTTCGACGATGATCGCTGTATACCTATACAAAACACGTTAAATTTTATGAATTTATTAATTCTTTTTACTGTCGCTTCAAATCATTTTTAGAGACCGAGAACGTGTAATGTAATCTATCTCATTCTCTCGCCGGCTGAATCCTATACATTTACCTGTTTGTGTCTCCATCCTCTCGGTTTTTCGTTTCATCTAGTTTCAAATCACAACGATTCTATAGAAGTTTCATTTCAAAAACAAAAACATTATTTCAAATTATAAATACTCGTATGACTTTCACGGAATGCAATTTACTTCGCTAGTACAGAATTAAAACTTACTTAAGTATATCAGAACCTTAATTCTACCACCAAACACTCTGTAAGTAGTCTTACCATAGACTTACAATATAATAGCGTATAGACTAAAAAACCGTGTGAGAGAGGAGAACTAATCTCTAACGTAGATACAGCAGGATAGATAAGGAAAGCGATAGTGTTATCGTAACGGTAATGTCGTGTTATTTCGCTGTTAAAAGGGCCACTGGGCGGCGGAAACCAATATGCGTGTTTACTTACCTGTTGCATGAAAAAGTAATCAATTACGCTATATGTATAGGGGATCGTAGCTAGTCAAATATGCTATTATTTTTCTTATGGAAAAGAAGGACAAACGACCGTACGGCTCACCTGATGTTAAGTGATTACCGCCGCCCACATTCTCTTGCAACACCAGAGGAATCATTATGCCCTGTGCTGCCCCGGGGCTTAAAAAGAATAGGGTCCAGGGGTGTCTTAAGAGGCGACTACGGGCTTTTTGAAAGTGAGAGAGTCGTCTTATGACGTCAGCACAATCGGGCCAGACTCGTCCGAGTTACTTACCACACTCGCACAGAATACCGGCGTGAAGTAGCGGCCTAGTGCCGCTATGTTTCGCATTAGTTAGTGTCGAGGCCCGGAGGCCATCCCATGGCATGGATATTTTTATACCAAGCTCCGATCACAGCCCTGGTTCGATGCGTCAGTTAAAGCAGAATCTGTCTGCAAAAAACAGGCGTATCGAACTTGGGTTGCGGCGCTGGGCTCAAAGGATCCGAACTGCAAACTTCTGAAGAGGAAATATAACCGTGCCTCCAGATTTTTTAAGCTACAAATCGCCCGTGCGAAATCGAAGCACGTCGTCAAAATTGGCGAGCAGCTTTCCAGTTACCCGACCGGAACACGCAAGTTCTGGTCGTTGTCGAATGCTGCTCTTGGTAACTTCAACCAGCCGTCCATGCCGCCGTTGCACGTGAGGAATGACACCCTGGCCCATACGGCAAAAGAGAAAGCCGATCTCCTGTGCACTCTTTTTGCCTCCAACTCGAATCTTGACGACAACGGAAAAACACCGCCGACCATCCCGCGGTGTCAGAGCTCAATGCCTGAAGTACAGTTCCGACAGAAAACGGGCCGGATGCCATTTTTCTCCAGTCGTGCTTAGAACGTGTGCCCCTGAGTTGACGCCGGTGCTAACGCGTTTATTCCGGCACTCTTATTCAAAAGGCGTAGTCCCTGATTCATGGAAGTCAGCCCTTCTCCATCCGATCCCAAAAAAAGGAGACAGTTCGGATCCGGCAAACAACAGGCCTATTGCTATTACCTCCCTACTCTCCAAAATCATGGAGAGCATAATTAACCGCCAGCTCTTGGCATACCTTGAGGGTCACCAGTTGATCAACGACAGGCAGTACGGCTTTCGCCATGGTCGGTCGACTGGCGATCTTCTGGTATACCTAACACATAGATGGGTGGCGGCTTTTGAAAGCAAGGGGGAAGGCCTGGCAGTTAGCCTGGATATAGCGAAGGCCATTGATCGTGTATGGCACAAGGCGCTCCTCGCAAAACTTCCATCATTTGGGCTTCCCGAGAGCTTATGCAAGTGAAACTTATCCAGCTTCCTCACTAGGCGCAGCATACAGGTCTTTGTCGACGGTTATTGCTCGAATCCCAAGCCCGTGAACGCTGGAGTGCCCCAAGGCTGTGTGCTATCTCCCACGCTGTTTCTTCTGCATATCAATGATATGTTGGACACCGCCAACATACATTGCTATGCAGACGACAGCACTGGTGATGCCGTATACACGGGTCATGCAGGTCTCTCTCGGGAAAATGTCGACCAGTGCCAGAAACTTGTGTCTCCTATCGAGTCCTCTCTCGAGAATGTCGTGGAATGGGGTAAGTTGAACCTTGTCCAATTTAACCCCCAGAAGACTCAAGTTTGCGCGTTTACCACTAAAAAAATCCCATTTGCCGTATCACCGCTCTTCGAGAACACTTCCCTTAAAGCCTCGCCTAGTATCGGTATACTGGGTCTCAAAATCTCGAGCGATTGCCAATTCCGTGGCTATCTGGAGGGCAAAGCCAAATTGGCTTCGAAGAAACTGGGCGTTATAAATAGAGCACGGCAATACTTCAAGCCAGCCCACATTCTAGCGCTCTACAAAGCGCAGGTCCGGCCTAACTTGGAGTATTGCTGTCATCTCTGGTCTGGCGCACCCCAGTATAAGCTCGATCCATTTGACCGCGTGCAACGCAAAGCAGCTCGAATCGTCGGGGACCTAGCGCTCTGTGAACGACTGGATCACTTGGCGTTGCGTAGAGACGTCGCTTCACTGTGTGTCTTCTACCGCATTTATCACGGGGAGTGTTCCGAAGAGCTGTTCAACCTGATTCCTGCCGCTGAATTTCACCTTCACACGACACGCCACAAGTTACGATATCATCCCCACCATCTGGATGTGTGGCGGTCCTCCACAGTGCGGTTTTCAAGGAGCTTTCTTCCTCCAAAGTGCACTTCAGACATAAGATGTTAAGTCTCATTTGCTCACTAATTTCACTGCTTCACGGTAGAGCTCGTTTGTCCTCTTCCCTAAAAAAATATTGAATAAGACCTTATTTTGTAGAAAACCAACATTGTTTAAGTGTTAATTCCGCTAGCTTTTGTAAGTCTGCATGTAGGATGCGACACAAGCCCACCCGGACGGCCTAAAATTAGGGGTTGAACGCGTCCTTCAGTGAAATGTCGTCTCTCGCTACTAGCGTTATTATATGGGCAGATTTTGTACCGCCGTAGCATCGGATGTACGGTACGGTCACAATAATAATTTTGTGTGATGGACAATGCGACATATGGTACTGGACCAGTCCGATGGTTCGGCTCATCCAATTAAATCCGACCATATGATTAGGCAATTGGCTGAGCGCACGATAGTTATGAGAAGAGAGAAAAACCTACTGAAACCATCCTCAGGAATTATTGACTCGTCGCATCCTGTAACGAGCTAGGAACTATAGGGTTGCCAACTTAATCTGTCTCGTTTCAAAGAGGGTAAATAGAAGGAACAGATAGGTAAACAAAAACAACAAACAAATAGTACGATATATCAAAATGGCTGGCGTGTGACAAAAGGTCTGTTAATACATAAAATTTAAGATTATTACAGCTTAGGCACTCTATGTCTATTTTGTTCGATTATAAAGTATACCGACAATAAAATAAAGTACAATATTATGTTATAGAGTACGTTTTGCCATTTTGCTCGTCAGCCGCACCAGGGCCGCCTACGGCTTGCAAAGACGTAAAACATTGAGATGTCACGTATACAAACCGACTGTCAATTTCACGAACAGTAATCTATCACTCCTAAACTGCTTAATGACCTATATGACGTAATGTTTCTAGAACAACACTTGACCTCGTTGTGGTCATTAAGTAATTAATAATAATAGACTTTGTATTTTGCATCTTAAATCTACCAAAAAATATATAAATCTTATAAGCAAATATAATATAATAATTAAAAAAAATCAATTATTAAAAATTTGATGCAACCGATTCTCACACCTACCAAATATATCGTACTACAATTAGTGTATTCGATTGTCGTCTTGCAACCTTATATCGGTTTAGTGAATGGAACAAAATAATATAAAAATCGTGATACAAAAATTAAAAAAAATATATTTGCGGTGGATAAATAGATAGTAGCCGATTCCCAGACCTACTACCTACTAAATATGCATATAAAATTTGGTGAAAATCAGTTAAGCCGTTTCGGAGGAGTAAGGTAACTAACATTTTGACACGAGAATTTTATATAAAAGATTCGAAACTTTTCAATCAAATAGGTGATGGGGCCCTTTAAGTCCACGGGGCCCTTAACACTCTAATAGGCTCTCATATAGATCCGGCCCTGTATGCTGACGAGCAAGCATGATACTATACATACATTTATTGATTCAGTTCAGTTCAATTCCGTATCAAAACGTGATCGGAATAAGAGAGAAAAGCATTTTCTTCTATAAATTATCAAGGAACTAACTTTAATACTTATTTCCTTGTCTATCTCATATTTATTCCATCCGTAGGAATTAATGTTGTTTGGCCGTGTGCTTCTTAGCAACTTGTACTCGTGCTAGATGCATTTTATGTAAATTTAGAAGCTTGTTAGTCATTGGTATACAATAATCAACTATATTCCTAATCGCCTATTAAAAGATCGTCAAAAATGTCCGAGCGGCGCTGTAAATACGTACTATGCGTTAACTTAACACCTAATTTCGTGGCAGTTAGGCCTAGCACGCACTGCGGAAAGAAATCCGCGCGATTTGTGTCAGTTTTTACTCAGGTCTCAGCCGAGACGCATGTAAATAGACAACAGCTTGCTTGGCTTTGTATTATGTATTATACGAAGGCGGCACTGAAAATTTCGGGAATCAAGAGAGTGACACAACATTACTATTTAAAAATGTATTTATTGCTTTTCGAATGATTCTCTGCGAAATTTGACACATTTTTCCATACGATGGAACCAATCATTGAAGCAACCATTCCATTCGGAAGTTGGGTCTCCAAAATGGCCGTTTTGTACGCGTACACAACTTCTTCAGGCGATGAAAATCTCTGACCACGCAATTTATTCTTTATTTAAGGGAAAGTATAGAAATCATTAGGGCTTAGGTTGAAGCTGTAGGCCGGATGGTCTAATAATTCTATGTTTTCTTGCTCTAAAAATTCTTTTGTTCTGTGCGCGGTGTTAGAACTCGCATTGTCGTGATGGAGGATGATGCGGCGGTTGCAGTTCTCTTTGCGGAGTTCAGAAACGACCTGCGGCAAACAAATGCTAGCATACCATTCTGCATTAACCGTTCTTTGTCCCTCAAGAGGAATAGTCGCAACATGGCCGGTTTTGGAGACAAACGTGGCCACCATTTTTTTTGCAACACTCCGTGAACGAACAATTTTTGTTGGCTTTAAACTCATTTTCGACCACCCAAACTCGTGACTGGATTTTTGTTTCGGGTTCGTACGCGTAAATCTAGAATTCGTCACCTGATACGATGTTGTATACAGCATTTGAGGATCCTGCGTGGAATCTTTCGAGAGTTCTGACGCACCAAGTAACGCGAGCCGCTTTCTGCTCTTCACAGAGCAAGTGCGGTATCCATCGGGAAAACAACTTTTTTACACCTAATTGTTCATGCAAGATTATTTTTATTTGACTCATGTCGTATGTCACATGTGGATCTTCCTCAATCAGCTTACGAACAGCATCAACGTTTTCTTTGGTGACTGCAGTTTTTGGACGACCTTGACGGGGATCATCACTGAGCTTGACACGTCCACTTTGAAATTCAGCAAACCAGCGATAAATTGTGGTTTTGAATGGGGTTTCATCACCGAATGCAGAAATCATCCGGTCAACACACTGTTTTTGCGTTAAACCACTTCTAAAGTCATAATAAATCATCGCTCTAGAATTTTCTCGAGTCAATTCCATTTTCTCAACGACTAAACAAGTTTGACAAGACCTTGTGACAAGACCGAGAATCTTTTTTTAAATAAATAAATGGTATTCGATTTTTAAAACCAAGGAGTTTTCAATTAAAAAGATTTTAATATGTCAGGAACAGTGGAAATATTCCATTCCCGATACTTTTAGTGCAGCCTGTGTATATCTATTAAGACGTATCAAAAGATATTAAGCCAGTTTATTTTTTTCCGCCCATATACCTATTTTTTTTTAATTTTATGATAACTATAAGTTTATTAAGAATTTTAAATTATATTTATATATAGGTATTCTAAATGAAATGAAATTTATTTATTTGCATAGATTGTGTTGACTTAATTTGTACTTAAGTCGTTGTTTCACAGCACAATTACTTATAACTTGCCAAATTTTTAAGTGTATAATATTAAAATCCAACAAAATACTCAAACGACTTGTGTTAGATAGCCTCAAAAGAGTGACTTTTATTTAGTAACTGTATATTAGTATATTGTATAAGTGCAGAACGTTAAAAAATTAATTTGAACTAAAATTTTTGGATGATGTGCGATGTGAACCTGCGCGTCTAGGGCTAAGCCCCAGCCCTCCTGAAACTGAGTCAACCGTCCGTGTCAATTGTCATAATTTAAAAATCAACATCTAAGTGACCGCCTTGGTACATACACCATAAAACCACCCCTTTTATGATGCCAATCGAAAGAATGGCCAAAAATTAATAACTCTTCTTAAGTAAGATAGTATTTTAAAAGAAAAGAGCAACGTAAACTGTTTTGAGTCAAATTTCAAGAAAGTTATTTACTGCCGACGACGACGTTCAAAAAGTAGAGATATTATCATATATAGATAGCATTGATTATTCGTAAATAAGTACCCACTTCATAATTAAAATACTTTATAGCATAGTTTTTTTTTTTAGTTTAAAAGTGATACGAGAATGTGGGCGAGTTACAAACAGAATTGTGCCATATCATATCGAGTATTCACCATAAAATGATAAGAAAATCAAAAGGCAGCGGACTCATTAAAATATTGGCGATTTTCGTATGACAGGAGGGATCACATTTTGAACATTTAATTAATTAATTTACAAAAAAATACCCACTTAATTGACTACTTTCTCATATCTACTTATCATAAAAGTAGATGTGTTTTTTTTTACATTTTAAGTCGGTTCGATTCCCAGCCGAGGCAAGTAATTTTTAGAAAATCTTTGAATGCAGAATTAGTAACTTTTAAAAATAACATAAAGTCTTCTTTTAGTAAAATACCCTATTTACGATATTTAAGGTACTTTCCCTTCATGTCCCATAACTTTGGGACATCTTGTACAGCTATAGTGAAATGTAATAAATTTTGGAATGGTTTCTTTCAAAATTCAATATGTAAGAGTGTGTGTGTTCTGATGATCATTGTATTTATATAATAATTAGTTTGAAGGCGAAGAGCACGACATCCTTCTCTCATAAGCAATACGCGACTAAGCGGTCACGCCCACGTAAAAAATCCGCACTGCGGATTGTTTGCGGTAAAATATTCGCGCGGATTTTTTTCCGCAAGTGCGTGCAGCTCCATACAATTTCATATGTCACAGAATATTGCGGGAAAAATCGCGCGAATAAAATTCGGAGTGCGTGCTAGCACTTATGTTCAATGTATATTGCATAGGTTCATTAGAAAGCTCGGACGCGAACACTAGGTAAGAACATTTTGTTTTAGCAATTGAAATTATTTAGCAAAATGCGTTAAAACGTCAATTTAGGGGCGCTTACCGTCGTTAGACGACACTCCATCCTTTTTAAGTTTGGATACGCTGTTATTTGGACAGTTTTTCACTGAAACTTTCTTCGTCATTGCGTGGCGTTGTATTCAAAGCGCGGTCGAAACACAACTGAACGAAAACTCTGCGTAATAGACGCGTAGGCAGAGTTTTGCTTCAGACAATTTTTGAGCGCGTAATCTCACATAATGTGAGTCTAGTGTTTATTTTACTTCAATGTTTTTAGTAGATATACTTTAGTATAATAATAAAGTAAATATAATAATAGTAATAGTAATAATAATAGTAAAGATTTAGTCTACATACTATACTTTCTAAAGAGAGAGAGAGGAGATTACCTGCGAAGCGGTCGGGTTAGATAGGGGGAGATACGTAGCGGGGAGGAGATGTGAGCTCTGCATAGCGGAGATATGAGCTGTGAGAGCTCGAAATCAGTTGACTGATGTCTACGAAAGAAAGACGTCATATCGTTACTAAAGTTATATATTATTTGCTCGAGAAAGATGATTTTGAGGTTGAAGAAACACAATTAATTCTTCATTATTTAAACTCTCGACGGAAACATGTTCGTCATACATATTGCAAAGTTAACTGAAAATATTAATGAAAATAACGCCCGGTTTCCACCAAAGCAGAGAAAAGATGAGACGCGTTTTGATAACCAATCAGATTTCGTTATTTTCACATCTCCTCTCCGCTTAGCTTCGGTGGAAATGGATTAAGCGGAGAGGAGACGAGAGGAGATGTCTCATTTGTCTATAGAATTTTGTGTCGAATTTTGTGCGTCGAGCGATCAGGTGGCGCGGCGAAGCGGAGATGCGTGTATGCGGCGGCGCGCGTCATCGCCCTTTTCCCCGCTGCCTTCTCCCCGCGCCTCTCACACCAGAAAGCTTTGCTATAAACACAACTCACATCTCCACTCCGCTCTGGTGGACATAAGCTGACAGCTTCGCGGCGTATTTCCTCTCCGCTTTAGTGGATACCGGGCCTTATACTTACAATGTAAACAATAGGTAGTTAATGATAACATGCTGTCAATGTAGGTCACTCGTAAGGTCGACGCCTAATAAATAGTAATCATTATTCACAAATGTTTTACGAGGAAGTAAATGTTTGTTTACATATTCCAACGCCGGCTTTTATATTATCTTATATGATAAACGATTATTGAGGTTATGTTTACAGTTTTTTGTTCAGTAGGTACGCAAACTACTTTATGTGTTTGTGGATTGGTTTTGTAAAGAGGAAGCTTGAAAGTAGATCAGTTGTACGTAAAGCGAATGTTTTTGGACCATTTTTCGATTATCTTTTATTATAAGTATATATTATGGTACCAGAATTTTTACATATTATTAAACTTTTAAAAAATCCTGCCTATTACATACAGGTTCTACAGGCAATACAGGTATTAGGCTGTAGGTATATTATAATAATGAAAGTGTATGAATGTAGGTATTAGTTTATTGCGACGGGCGAGGGGCGAATAACTATCGATTTATGAATAAGATTGTCAATTGAAGGATGAAGAAATAGTTTGCTATGATCGTGGGCTAATTTTTTACCTAAGTTCATTTATAAGTCTTGACTATAGACTGTGACAGCTGTGAAATGTCAAAAACAATGGGGTTGGCCAATGACGTTCTATACATATGGACATATCATTCGCATTTTGATAACGGAACGGCAAAAGTGTGCTTAAAGACAACGTCATGATCTCAAGTCTCATTTGCCCAATAATTTCACTAACTACGGCGCCCTTCAGACCGAAACACAGTAATTTTTATACCTTACTGCTTCACGGCAGAAATGGGCGCCGTTGCGGTACCCATAATCTAGCCGGCATCCTGTGCAAAACAGCCTCCCACTTGTAGTGCTCCTTCCACAGAAACCACAGTAGGTAAAACAGAATAGAAGGATTATCTTAGACCAACAGTGAAAACTCTCTTTATTAACATAATTTATTTAAGCTTCGCGAAAGCCTTGTCCCCAACGCAGTGGTCGAGTACCTCCATTAGGTCCATCACCTCCTGCTGGCAGGTCTCAGCTGTGTACGACTTCGAAGTCACTCTATTTGTGCACGACTGCAATATTTCATTGAACTTAATCGAGTGACGGTCCTCTGTGAACAAAAAATTCGTCAAATTTAACGTTAACAGCAATTCTAACTTAAACATAAACTGTGTTAAAAAAAATTGTGTTGTACCAAACCATTTATTTTTCCGCCTAAATTTCTTACAGTTAACTTTGGAAGTAAGTTTTTAATATTTCCCAATTTTGTTCGAGCGTATAGCGTCCCATTTTGCAAATGTCAAACATAAAACTAAATCCCTGTTACAAAGTGAATGTTATTCTACCTTTTACACACACACACATACTCACGCCTTATTCCCGTCTGGGTAGGCAGAGACAGTATAATGCCGCTTGCTTCTATCCTTACAAACCTAACGCACTTCCTTTACATTCATTACTCTTTTCATACATGCCAGTTCCGGGTGCTTCGGACCTTTCCTTTTCTCAAAACGTCCCCAATTCGTCCCCCGACGAATGTTCTGCGAGGTCTCTCGCGATCAACTTGCCCACACACACTTGTCTTATATATTTGATTAGTCGATCTTTTTTCACTCATTCGCTCCAAGTTTCCAAACCATTTCAGCATTCCTTTCTCAGTCCTTGTAACAACATCCTCTTACAGACCACAGCGCGCTCATATTTCCGCATTCGGAATTCTATTAATCAGTCTCATCCCATACATACTAAGCAGTGATCGCATCTCAACTGCGATAATTCTCTTTTACGCTTGTTCCGCCATGGAAGTGTCCATATATTAACGCGGCGCGCCTCCTTTGGCACGGTTTGGCCGTTCATAAAGGCATGCAGCGCTCCATTCACACAGTTTCCCGCAGTCAATCTCCTTTCAATATCTCCTTCATATCTTTCGTCTCTTGTAATCATGCTACCCAAATATACGAATACTGTAACTTGTTCTACCCTTTTATCTTCAATCGTAATATTACACTCAGTCAAACTTTCATCCTTCTCAAATACCATCGCTTTCGTCTTTCTACCTTTCAATTGAAATTATGACGTCATCTTAAAATTGTCAAATAGTGCAACACATTTTTACCCCCTGCCAATTACAATGCAGTGCCGCTTAGGATTCTTGAAAATCCCAAAAATTCTGAGTGGCACTACAACTGCGCTCGTCGCCTTCAGACATAAGATGTTAAGTCTGATTTGTCCAGTAATTTCACTAGCTACGGCGCCCTTCAGACCCAAACACAGTAATGCCTACACATTACTGCTTCACGGCAGAAATAGGCGCCGTTTATTTATTCCCAAGAACTAAAGATAAAATTTGAAGTATTCGCTTTACGAGCCCTGAAGATGCGGTGAAAGTGTACGAAAATGCCATAGAAGAGACCCCTAAGAAAGAATGGGCCCACTGCTCTTCTTGGTGGTTCCATCGAATGCTACGATGTGTAGAAGGGAACGGAGATTACTTCGAAAAACAATAAAAGTATTGGCAACTTTCTGCATTAAGCAGTGTTACATTTTCTAAACATTTTCAGTGTTACCTAGTTACATAAAAGAAAATGCATGTGTTGAAGAAGAAGAGAAAACCGTAAACCCAATTTAAATAAAACATTGCACACACGACAACTCCAATAAGTTGTCATATTGTCCTGTCAAGTGGCAGTGTGATTTTTTTAGATAAATCGAAGCGCACCGGGCACCTGTTAGTATTGTTTAAATTCTATTTATTTTCAAAAGCACAAAGATAACACTGAAAATAGTTTCTTGCACCGTTTCTTCTCTATCAGAGCTTCATTCATTCTCTCGGCCGTGCTTTAATTGAAGCAAAAAATGCCTTTTAAAATGAGGCGATCAATACATACTTTGCAAGCAAATTGCTCTCTCTTTTGTAAGCGGGTCGGGGGACTCCTGAAACAATATTCAAGATTTTACGTCTCTTTTAGGCGGAATATCTATTTAAACTGGATACTAGACATGATTTAAATTTTTACAGTCACTGCGTGATCAAAACTCTTGGAACAATGAAATAAAGGGCAGTCAAAATCAGAATCAGAATTTAAATTTTTAATTAAGTTTATAGCATGGAACTGGGCTACAAATTACCAGATTTTATTTTTATTTTAAAAAGAAGAAGAAAATGTAATTTTTATAAAGTAGCTAGCTGACCCAGCAAACGTTGTTTTGCCGATATTAAAATCGCAATATAAAAGTAACTGTTGATTGTACATGGGTGAAAATTTGAAGTTGTATGTATTTTTTAATGCTGACTCATCATCAAACAAATTTAAAAATAAATGTCAAAAAAATTAAAAAAAAAAAATGGACGTGGACCACCCCTAACATTTAGGAGGATGAAAAATAGATGTCCGATTCTCAGACCTACCCAATATGCACTCAAAATTTCATGAGAATCGGTCAAGCCGTTTCGAAGGAGTTTAACTACCAACACCGCGACATGAGAATTATATATACGAGATTATAATAAAATACTTATGCTTAGAAGGGAAAAATGAAAATGATTGTAAGAATTGCCGTGTGTAAAAAGCGTCTTGAATTTAAAGAAATTGAATTCTTGTAATGTAAATAGCAACTAAGTAGGTACCGACACACACTTGACCGGTGCTATTTATACTACTACAATCCCGTTGGTAATAAACCGTATTAATACTGACAAACAGTATCAAAGTACAATGAATTAAAATCTGCATCAAATCGGTAAGGATTGGTTTTCATTGAACATCTTAATGAGTGCGGGCCATATTCATTAACGAATTTCAGTGAACTCTTTCCGTGACGCCATTTGTCCGCGTTTCAAACGATCAACGTTTATACGCACGCACGGTCTTTGACAAATAGCCTTCGCAAAAAGATTTATCAGATTTGTTTCATATCTGTTAATAAGTACCTAGATATCTATTTTGTTTCGTATAAGAAGTCTGGCTAAATATTACAACATAAAAGCTGTAAATTTTTATTTTTTATGAATTCGAATTTGGAACGCGTTTATTGTGTTAGAATCTTTGATCATTTCCCGCCATTTCACATATTTTTTCGAATTTAATAACGGAATCGGGTGAAAAAGAAAACAGAATTGCTGTGATTTTCACAAAGTCTGTCCAGTCAAACCTATAAAACGGCTGGTCCGATTTACCCGGGCAGATACCTCATATTATTACAAATAGACGGCCGAGTTAAAAATTTTGCGGTAGGTATGTGTGTTCGTTAGGGAGGATATCTGCTCTTTTCATCGGAAATTTTGAGGGTAGGGAATGGATAAACACCGACTACCATCCCGCGATGTTAAAGTTCTATGCCGGAATCACATTTCAGACAAAAAATTGGTCAGCGAACTATGTTTTGCTAGGAAGTTGAGTTGTCGAGCGGGCCGGATGGCACTTCTCCCATCGTGATCAGAAGATGTTAGCCTTAGTTGAAACCACTAGTCCATCCGATCCCAAATAAGGTGACAGCTCGGATCGGGCTAACTAATTGCTTATTGCTATTCTCTCCTCACAAAAATCATCGAAAACATCTCTTGGTACCTATAGCTAGAGGGTAAATAATCTATTCTTAGGTATGAATTACAGTTTATTAATGCAAGTTGCAAGAAAATCCCTATTAAGTAGATACTTATTCTTTTTTTAATTTCAGATATGGTCTAAGATAATGGCGACGACAACAATGGTTGTTTCTCCACTGGCATCTCAAACTCCACCTAAGAATAAGAGAAGATTGTTTGCCGAAGCTCGCCAGAACAGCTTACAAAAGTTGAGCGTGATCTTTGATCATGGTAACAAAAACAGTACGTATTGAATCCTATATTATTCAGTATGTCTATTAAAAGTTCAAGGTACTCGCAAGTGATATACACTAGCTTTCTTAAATATATTTTTATTGTTTAATTAGTATAATTTATTATCTATGGTATCTATATTATAATAGCAGTGTATAAGCTGTCTCTGACTCGTAGAAGTACTCCAGTTTCCCAAAAAAACATTAGTTTTTAGAAATAATATTATTTTAATCCTTATTTTATATTTTGAGACTAAATAAAAACAAAACTACGTTTAAAAAACCGACTTCAAAAACTGAAAAGTATCAAATAACAAAAAATTTAATTTAATACACCTCTTATGCAAACCTTTACCTTTAATATTAATAAAATACTATTATTTATATGTGATATATATATATATAACCTATTGATAGGTTTTAAATCAGTGCCAAGCCCAACATAATAAAACTTAATATTATACTTAGCTTACTTACTGTAATTATTTAGGTTGTCTGGCCACGCGTGCCTGTCCGCTGTTGTTTTGATCTAGACGAAGCTATCCCGCTCAAAGTCACGCGTGGCGAGTGTAGGTATCTTTATTACATCTGGCTTGGCACCGACTTCAAAGCTTAAAATTTTTATGGCACCAAGTGGCACCTTTTTCGCATCAAACAAAAGAAGAATTACGTAAATCGGATCATAAATCTCAGAGTAATCGGTGTACATACATAAAAAAAATACCGATCGAATTGATAACCTCCTCCTTTTTGAAGTCGGTTAAAAAATAAAAACACGCCTTAAGATTAAACTCCATTAGATCTTAAGATTAGACTCCATTGGAGCGGCGCTTCACGTCGCTCTTGGGGCTTTTGGGCATTATACCAGATTAAAAATCAACAGTCCGGAGAAAAGGCCTGATTAACACTGAAAACTCTTGAGGTATTAAGTACCTACCTATTTGGATAAATAAGTATTGATTTCAATTTCTACCAAAGAAATATTATTTTAAGTTGCTCAAAGTCTTATTAAAATTAGATATAATTAAAATGTAAGCAGTATTTTATTAAAAATTAAATTAATTCTGAGATGTCATAAGATTTTCAATGTCTAGCCGCAATCCTGAGAAGAGTTCAAAAATCTTGAATCTCATGAAAAGCCTGAGATATGGTTACCCTAATTATAGCTGCTGTAAGCGGCAGTTCGAGCTATTTCTATACACGTTTGGTGCAGTGAGCCATCGCTCGTATCGACTAGATGAGCGATAATGACGAGAATTTGGAAAGCTGACATACCAAGGTACCTACAAAAAGGCGAATGTTTATTTCCTTGTCATTAAGATGACACTGCACGATTTCAAACTTACTTCAGAATGTTGAACACAAAATTCTCCAAGCTACTGATCGGGTAGAAACTATAAAGAAAGCAACAGGAGTTTCGTTTTAGAAAATCAATTGCTGCAGGTGAAAGAAAGACTCATGGTAACGACTGAGTAAATTTTTCTAGCTAAAAGGTTATTAAAATAGGCTATAGACTTCTGAAAAACATCGATGTCGCCAAACTCACACATTTATCTATTAAATATGTAATACACACACCTAATTCCAGCTATAACATAGGCCTAAATTCACAATTACGAAAAGATAACTACGAATTTATTTACATCAATTTCGAACTTAAGACAATTACGCTAATCTTATATTCTTAAAGTGATTATTACAACCATAGAACTTTTTCTAAAATTGCGACAAATAACTAATAAAGACTTGAAGTAATAGGAACTCTGTAACCGTGGATTTGACTTTTATCAAAATACCTAGTGTTGTATGAAAATGAAAAAATATATATTATGTATCGATAAGTTAGACAAAACTAGAAATGATGTAATCAGAGTTGATAAATAATAATAGGTCAATATTTTTTCTTAGGAATACTTTTATTTAAAAGGATGGACAGACTTTAGCTCAATTCAAATAAAATCAAGACAGCATACACGAATAGTGTTGGAAAGTTACAATACCAATATTATATTTACATAGGAAGCAATACACGTATAAAACATAGTTTTTTTTTATAAGTATTCATCGTTATTCTGTATAAACACAGGGGCCAGTAAGATATGAGATTTTATAAACCGTATTGCTTCCATACGTAATGCGCGTGCGAAAAGAAAACTTTCAAAACAAGCAGTAACGAATGATTAATAAAAAGAGAAGCTATAAGTACTGACGAAGTATTAATAATCTTGTTAGTCTTATGATATATGATATCTTATATTATGATGTACATATGCTACAATGATTCAAGCAAAGACTCTTCATCTTCAAGAATTCATGGTTGTCATATTGTATTTTCTAGGAAATCCCTTCGTTGGACATATTTGTATTGCGGCTATAATTTCTATAGTAAAATTGGCACAATAAGAAATATTTTTATTTTTTAAAATATAATTATGCTTCACTTGACATCAATTGACTGGTCTCACACATGCCACTTCCACCAATGATATTTAAAAGTATAGATAGGTTACGTAGACAACATTCGGTGTTTGAAAATGAAACACTAACGCACACATGAATAATTTAACATTGCAATAGCACACTACATTACAATTACACGTCGTCAAAGAAGGATAGTAAATGCAATTATCGCAAGCGAAAAAGAGAACTCTAATTTGCTAAACGCTTCGTATTTGTATAGAGAAAATACAGTTAATTCATCAGATATGATTTTTTACCGTACACCGTGATTTATGCCTAAATTACGATTCATTCATGAGTTCACGTAGTAAAAGCTATAAAGTAGTAAAACTGCATTAAAATTAGGTAGATAATGTGTAATTGATTGTATAAAAAAATAATTTAATATAGATTATAATATATATAGCCACATTGATGATATCAATTATTTATACATAAAATAATGAAAAACATACAGACACCAAAACAAAACAGAAAGGTAAAAAAAAGGTAAGGTAAAAGGTAAGGGTCCCATTTTTACAATTTTACTAACGACGGCTCCCAAATCATTTTAAGATTACAATTATATATATATTTTTAGCCTAGTCAAATAGCCTATTGTAATATTGGACATGGAGACCAACGGTAACACAGATTTACAAAATATACTTATTTTAATCTAAGAGCGGTAAAATAAATAACTTACAGGATCAAACTCCGCCATTTTATTTCAATACAATTTCAACAAGCTGTGAGTGAATAATGTATTGTAGTTGTGTGTGCTGCACTCAAATAATAAACTTACTCTTGTTAACCTAGTGAGTATGCAGAAACTATTCTGTTTTATTTAATTAGATTACAATTTGAGCAAAACTTCGTTGAACGTGCAAATTAATACATCAAATTTGAAATAACATTAGAATGACATGTTGATAAAGAAGGTTATTTTTTGTAGTTATCATAGAGGTAGATTAACAGTAAGTAGGTAAGAATTTATAACTAAACCAAAATATATGTATCCGAACATTCAGCGCTTTGGGCTCACAACTACATGACATAATAAGGTGATAAACTATCACTGTTATAATAATAATCTCTGCTCGAGCAGTTCTTTTCATCTTGGTTGCCTAAATCAAACCCAACAGGCCACCACTCCCTATCCTATTGCTATTACTTTTAATTTTCGATTGGCTTATTTATTAGAAGCAACATCGTATAAATCTTACAGAGCAAATCTGTCTTGGTTTTTCGAAAGTAAAACTCTAACATAATGACCCAAACCCAGCCACGTTAAACGAGCTGCCTTGCACAAGCTTAAGTGTAGAATGTCGAAGTAGCGGAAACCACAATCGTATGATCGTTGGTTTTCGATTTTATTCGCCTGGACGCGCGACTGGAAGCCACAAAGTGTAGTACAGCACAACTTTCATATGAAATGACTATGACTACATTAAACCATTCTGAAAGAACAGCTACCCGAGGTACTCAAAAAACAAATATTTTTTTTAAATAAGAGAGACTACTTTGGTTTGCCCCAATTGTCATTGTTTTAAGACATTCATTCAATAACTAGCAACTTTAGAAAATTGTGTGTTATATATAATCTATGATATTTGGTGTATATCGTCTGTGGTACCCGTCAGCTGTCACGATAAACTCAATGTGATAAACCTGTCATAAGAGTTATTTGAATTTTTTTTTTTTAATTTATTTAGTGGCACGGGAAGAGTTATTTGACTTTTAAAATTCTTGCCATTTATTGAACATTACTTCGATATAGTAGAAATGATGATGGTGAATATCAAAGTCAAAAAAATATTAGAATTAAGCAATGAATTAATAATAGAGTAAAATAAAGATACTCAATAATCTGTATGTATATTATTTAAACATACTCATCAAGTATGTCATTTACAAAAATAATTTCTAATTCATGTCAAGTAAAAGACATATTTATAAAATTCCAATTTGTTTTGTTAACAAAGCCCAATTGGTTCAATTTTGTACTTTATTTTAATATCATAATTTGCCGTTTATTTAAAATTTGGTAGAATTAGTATAAAATTTTAGTACGTGCATGGCAATACTGGTTTCTGCAGTAATTATTGTTTCTGAAATAAAAGCGCCATTGCTTTTTCCCGATGAAATGATGGAATGTTTTTAATCGGTTTTCATCTTCAAATCTATGTAATGTTTTAGTAATTTATTGAAGTGACTGTGTACTAAAACTATCATACTTCTTTAAGTTTTTGTGCTGGGCTTTGTCATGGCCGGTAAGTGCTGCTATTTTGCGCCCGCTAGACAAGGGCGAAATCGGATTCTGGAATCGCAATAAGTCGAAGATGTTTTATCGTTCGAACTCCGACGGTAAATGCAATGTTCTTGTACTTAGTGTGATTTTAGTTTAGTGTTAACTTGTGTCGATGTCTTCTTTGTGGATTGTTTGGTTTAACAAAATAGCCGTTGGTTCTATTATTCTTGCCTATATTCTCGTTAATTTGTTGTAAGTAGATAAAAAGTTCTCGCAAAGATATATATTTAATTACTTTAAGTTCTGTCGCATAACGATCGATACAGTAAAACTGAAATTTAAGATCAGATGATCGAAAAATTGCGTCAAAGGTCATTAGAACTTGGACATTTAAATACATTGAGTCGGTATTAGACAACAACAAGTAACAAAACATTGAATTTTAATGTACATCAGAGAAATGAACAGAAAACGAACAGGTGAGACAACTCTTTACTTCCCATAACTAGACAAAACTTGTTTTCTATTATTTTAATAACTGTTTCTCCTAAATACATGGTAAATATTTAATAATATTACTGTTTATGTCTCATAAACATTATGTGATCTTTCTTTTTTATGTAAATAAATGGTTTTGTTTATGCTTGAGAAGGATTGAAAACATCTGTGCCCTCATATCATGCACCTATCGAAGGTCATATTCCAAGTATCAAATAATGGCTATCAGTCATGAATACTAACAATAAAACTTTACTCTGAGCAAACCTGAGATAAAATAATAATATTCATATTATATTTCCATGAGTAAAACAAGTATACAGCATAATAAACTTCACTATATATTGAATTCTATGCCAAATAGCTTTGAGGTATGAGGTTGCCGCTAGACTTAAAATAAATGCCTTCTAATCACTCATCATTAATACTCAGCTTTTTATTTATTTAAAGAAAACACTTCTAAAGGATTTAAACATGTGTAATTGTAACTGTGTTTTTGAGTTTTGTGTAAAAGTAGTTAACCTGACATTTTGTGGCAACAATGTAAAAACAACAATTACAATTACGCATGTTTTAATCCTTTAAAAAGTTGTTTTTCATTTATTATTTAGGTTTCCGAAGTGATGATAGTGTAAGAAGTGTTACAAGTGTGTATACACAACCTTGATATATGATTTATCAATGATACTGACAAAATACAATTAAACTATTAAATAGAAAGGCTATATAAATATATTTTGTAATATTTTGAAGTATTCTCTCTCCTATTGTTTGAAATATTCCTGAATAGATATATATATAGATATATATATATATATATTCTTTTGTATATTCTAGAATTCAAATTATAATCTGCCACATGAAATTTTGTGTAAATAATCATCGTATATTCATAAATTCACATTACATCACATTTACTTAGATGCAAATATACCACACTAGGTGTAAAGACCTTACAATTATTTGAATCTATGCCAAATGCATATACAATAAAGATTTCCCTGTGGCCTAGAATCTAGGATTTATTTGAAGGAAGCAGATCTGATAAGGTAAAGTAGTTTTGTTTACTTTAATGATCAATTGACCTTTCTCTTGACAAAGATTGATGGAACATTGTTCTGGGTAAAGACACATTAAAAAAAAATCATATTTGGATGGAAGTATAGTAGTAGTTTCTATAATTAAGCCTAACAGTAAAAACCATATAGTACAATACAGTATTGCTATATGTGAGCTAAAAACCTTACAATTATCTGAATCTATACTAAATGTGTACCCAATAAAGATTTCCTTCAGGTCTTGAACTTCAGATTTATTTGAAGGAAGCTGAGCTGAGGATAAGGCAAAATAGTTTCATTTACATTAATGTTCACTTGACCTTACTCAAGAAAAGATAAAAATAACATGAATCTTACAGATTTTATTCCTTTTTTTTCTAATACTCTTAATGGTAACACACTTCAAAACAAAAATAACATGTTGAATATTCTTTGCATATTTCATTTCTGTGTTTTTATTTACGAATACCAAAGAATATTTAAAGGTACAAGTACGGAAGTCTCACTCTGCAAAATCAATTAATAAATAATAAGAAATATGGACTATCGTGGTCATATAATAAGGTATAATTCAGATTACACAGCGCTACTAACCTTCATTTTTATTCACCTAGAAGGACTCTTAGCTCTTCTGATAACATTAGGGTTGACTTCTTTACCTAAAACTGTACCTGTATATGGTCATCTTATAAAAATAACTCAGTTTTTTCTATACTATAATAGGTATGTAATAGTAATTTTCAATTCAATATTCTTTTGTTGTCAAACCTACATTACTTGCAGATAGTAATAGTCAAACCTACTTAGTATTTAGAAAAAAAAGGTAGTTTTCTTGTAGTAATAATCACTTTATTAGATTTTGTCAGTGTCATTTAAATTTGGATCTCAATAAACTTCGCTCATGAGGCCCTACTGGCTGCCACTGTGTAGAGTCATGACTTAACATACTATTATTTGGATATCCTATTTATATGTACATCAATATACTTAGAAAACAATTCTGAGACATATTAACTCATCTATTCAAAGAAAATACCAAACTTAAATGATGATTCTTCAAAAGGCTAACTCAATATTATAGAATTAAAAGTATTTGGGTATTTCATTAAGTTGAAATAACTTTAACATTAAACTCTATATGTTAAAGGGATAAATGGTATACTGTTTACTATATCATCATAATATCTATATTATACAATTTGATATTTTAAATTATTGAGGTGTAAACAATAAGTAATGGTTGTTTATACATAGCATATAACATTATTATGATAATATGTACAAGATGATGTAACTAGAACGCAAATGAAATAAAATTATTGCAGTAAAATAAAATTCTATTCAATTATATCTTACACACAATCATTTGAGATCTTCATAAATGAATATCATGCAATATGTCTTCCAATATGTGCCAGTTAATTAATCAATCTTTTATTAGTGTTCGCATTTGCTAGTACACATCACATGACTGTTTAACATCCTTGCAATTGTCGCATGTAACATTGTCTACATGCTACAGTTGTCCATTGTTTGTGTCTATTCTACCAAATAAAGTCCTGACTTGAATTACCGGAGGAGTTAAGTTTCTGTATCACTATTGTTATAAAACCAGTTGTACCCCAGTCTTTACTGTGGAGTCTTGTTGGAACTTCATTTAATCATTTTGAGTTTCTGTTCTGTGATTTCTTTTGTGTGTTTCACATGAATATTATTGAATATGAAAAAGAATCAGGTGTTATGGCACACAAATAGGATCTGGCTACAAGAGAATTATCATGAATGGAGGACATTTTCATGCAACTTGCATTTCAGTGCTACATGTGATTGTATGTATTTTTTTCAAATTCAAATTCCAATATTTTTTTATTCAAACTAGGATTTAATATCAGTTATTATGTTGAATAACTACCACCCATTTAAAAAATATGCCTCAGACCTGAGAAGAAAGGGTGCAAGAAACTCACCGGCTATATATTTTTAATAAAATTTGGTTGCAATGTAATATTGTACATTAAATTTTATTATTTAATAGCCTGATGATGGTCACTCTATTCCCAATTTGTGTTATAATTATGAAAGTCGTTTATGTTATAGGAGCCTTTACTATACAAACATTTTTTAGCAATTCTTTTCTAATTTCGTAATACAATTGTTTTAAATATTTTTGTTGTAAAAGTATATACATTGCCCCACAAAAGACTTACCAACTTGACTTAGACTTATATAATTAAGTAATTAAGTCCATATCCAAATGGATGTGTGTTCCTGTGTGATGTGTGTGAAGTAACTTTCAGCTACATACAACCAAACTGAGGAAAGTGGGTTCATGTGGTGAACATGGGTTCCTTAATATCCTGGATATAAGATGAGAGATGAGATATAATATGTCATCTTAATCGCTTAACATATAACATGTAATTCCATATAAATAATTAAATATGGACACATATAGTACTAATTAATTGCATATTGAATCAATATATATATATATATATGGTTATATAAGGCTATATATGGGAGTTCAGTGGTAATTATATGTACTGAAGAATTATTTATAATGCCCATATTCATATCTTAGCGTTTTGTCATCATTCTTATAATTAGTCTTTTAATTTCATTCATACTATTGATATTGTCTGACATGTTCAGCTTCTTGTCCGTCTGTTCTACAATTCAACTATATAAAACAAAAATATTAATAAAGAAATTAATGCATTCAGATGAATCATTAAATTAACAATTATTAAGTAAAAATAATTTAAACTTTTATACATCTGGTTTCTTTTTGGCTTTACTCCTTCCAAGCCTCCATCTGCACCATCTATGCCATCACAGCATCATTTAAATTACCTCCTCTGTTTCTTTTCTCAACTCTTGTTAGCCAGATGATTCTTTTGCCCATACTACGAACCGTATGTCCAGACGACTTCCACTTTAGTGGTCTTATATTGCAGTCAAGTTTTGTTTCTTACAACATTTATAATGGTATATATATATACACCATATATTTATGTATAATACTAGCTGACCCAGCAAACGTTGTATTGCCGATATTAAAATCGCGATACAAAAGTAACTGTTGATTGTAGATGGGTGAAAATTTGACTCATAATCAAACAAATTTAAAAAAAAATGTCAAAAAAAAAACGTGTGGACCACCCTTAACATTTAGGGGGATGAAAAATAGATGTTGTCTGATTCTTAGACCTACCCAAAAGTTCATGAGAATCGGTCAAGCTGTTTCGGAGAAGTTCAATGTTTAACACCTTGACTCGAGAATTTTATACATTAGATATTTTCTCATTAAAAACATAATGTCACTTACATGAGAACCATAATAAGATGTAATTTTTGCTCACCATTTGTTTCATATCTATAAGGTGACTGCAACCTTACAACCAATATTATCTACTTAAAATATTCTTCACGGAATACTATACACTTACACAGGTCATTGTCTTATTACGAATAATTTCAAACATGCTTTTATAAAAACTTTGAAATAATGTAATCTGATAACTAAGATTGAATTGTTTTAAATGACACATCTTTTTAAGAGATGAAGATTAGAATATATAAAAAGTTGTACACCCTCATAAATAAACAATTTATAATTTAAAATGTTAATTTAAATAATTAGATGTAATTTCAGAAAAACATTCCAAACCACAGTCATATTTGAGTTAGGAACACAAAACTGGTCACATGATTCATATTAATGGACTGACAAAAAATGGCCCAACCTATAGAATACCTATAGAATTTATTAAATATAAAATATTTTATTTGGTAACATGAAACATTTTAATTCTAGTTGATATAATGTTGGTGAAAAATGATTAAATCCGTTTGCAAGAACTTTTTCCTACTGATTTCTTTTTCTTCACTTTTATCTTAATTTTGTACAGTACATTGCATTTACACTGTTTTGATTACTAATATTATTAATGTAAGCCGCTTTGAATATATAACATCTTAAATATTTGATAGATTCTGATTAACTGTTGCTTATTTAGACTAGATTGCAGTAATGAGATACTTTTGTTAGCCACAAAGTAAATTTGGTAGAGGTATAATTCTAAGTAGTGTGGCCATAAATGTTATAAGAATTATGAACTTAATAAAATGGTGTTTCCGGGACGATACCATAAGGGTGGTCAACGCTACAGTGATTCGTCTGGTGTTGCAAAAAAAAAATATATTCAGGACTTTATAAACTTGAAATCTCATCTAGCCTAGATAAGTGAACTCCATAGACTAGAGATCATGACTAGATTTATATATATGTCATGCTCTAACCAAAAAGTTTGAGTCTCATAAGTAAACTAGAGAAAATTTGGCCCATTTTTCCCATGCAAATGGTGTAGACAGTTTAAAAGCCTGTATCAAAGGTAAATAAATGGTAGTAATTACTAATTTTTTTTTTATAGTGTAGAGACCTAGGCAGTCATTGTAATTCTGCTTTGTTTAAAAACCCAATCCATTTGTCATTTAATATTTAGCTCTGAACAGAATAGTGGAATGGCGGGAAGTTTTTAATATAGTGAGCAGATTCCAAATTTGAATTAGAAAAAAGAATAATATGTTTTTAAGTTGTAATAATATTTATGGCCAAACTATAGTTACTGTAATACTATTCTTTTGTTAATTCAGATCTAGCAATCACATGATTATTACTGATGTCGGAATATTACCTACCTAGTATAATTATTATGATACTGCCAATTTATGTCATTGAACACCTTACAATATTACAGACTAGTTCCAGTATTTTTCTGATTTTACTGTTGTATGCAGAAAAATGAAGGAAGATTTTTTTTTAACTATGTACAGAATTATCTTAAGTTTGTTTTCTTGTCGTCATAGTGGGAACAGTTCAATTAGTTGGTAATATTCCGATTCTTTGATAAAGAAACATGCGACAAATATTTTTTGTCCCATGTTAATGTTAATCTTACAATTATATTTTCGTTAGATCATTTAATACATCTAGATAGATAGCTGTGAAAACGTCGAAACAAATTGAGGTTGACAGTTAACCTTTTTTTCGAGCAATGCACGCACGCTGACACGCGAGTGTGAGAAGCAACTGTCTCGCACACTAAAGTTATAAACCTGGCCTGTTTTCATAGGTTGTCTAGCATCAAAAGGCTCTATCTAGACATATAAATTATCTAAGGTTCTACCATTATTTAGTATTGTAATGGGTGTGGTTTCAGGCAATGGTGGCGAAACGACATGGTGTTTCAGCCAGGTAAAAGGCACCCTAGAAGATGACGTCACCGAGGCCGACCTCATATCCTGCGTGGAGTTCAATTACGATGGTGAATTGCTCGCGACGGGTGACAAGGGCGGCCGAGTTGTTATTTTTCAGGTATATCAGATTTTCCATGGCATGCCATGTATAAAATGTCTTTTAACCCTAGATAACTAAACATACGCCTGCGCGACGTCGCGCACAAGTCGAGTTTTAACACGTGCGCGTGCCCCCCCCCCCCTCCTCTTGAATTTTTCTACTTTCCTGATTGAAGTAAACCCTAAAACATCACCTAGTGGCAGTCACATCTTCAACGGTGATCACAATTATTCGGGCGTGCACACGACAAAAGTGTGCAAATTTATGTTTTTTTAAGGGATTCAAGATAACTTTTATTTTTAACGTTTTGCTGATCAAATAGTAAGGTTCTACGGTGGACTTCGGCCTTGTACGTAGAACGTGCGTGAAATATGCCATGTCCGTAAAAGTCTCATTGAATGACACATTACTGTTGTTACAGAAATGCAGTGGTCATATTCTAACATATAGTGACTGCGTCGAACAATATTCATAATAATGTTTTGATTTCAATTAGTTCATCCGTGCCACAGAACAAGTTTAATTTCCTATAATCTTGGTATTTTTATTGCGTACTCCGCTCGACGGATGGATATAGTTAGACCAAATCTAGTTAGCTATAAGCTAGATTTTGGTCTCCGACTCGAAAAATATAGATGTGCAACAATAGATTAAATACATCTGTCGGTGACTTGACTTAAGGCGACACTAAATGCCAGCGACCTTGAGCGACATGAATTCACCGCTGCCGGCCCGCCATCTATGTAACAAAGCCAATATTTTCTAAATTCTTGCGTGGAAAACAGTTTATATGCTTACAATCCTCGTTATTCACTACTAATCTGAATAAATGAACCTACACAAAAAAGTACAAGCTATAAGAATAACTTTTATGAAAGAAGTACCAAAAAATGCGTCACGCCATGCCAAAAAACTTGTTTAACTTCAAAGAAAAGTGGTAGTTCAAAATGGCTCGGCAGTGTTAACTATAACCAACAGCAAGCATTAGCAACCTACAAATAAGACTTAAGGATATGTGTAACAGGATAAGTAGTGTTCATAGCTCGAAATGCTATACTTTCACCACAAAACTTGTCTAAAAACGCAAACATGGTGTTTGCGTGTTTTGCGCTTACTCTTCGCTTTAAGTTCCTGTATCTCCTAAGTGGGGCCGAGTGCATCCACATTGAATCTCCGGGATCCCTCCGGAATGTGTGGCCTATCAAGTTCTATTTGCATCGTTTTATCTGTTGGTTGATCGGGACTTCATGACAGCATTGCCAAAGATGATCGTTGGAAATTTTGTCGGGCCAGTGAATACCGAGGATATTTCGAAGGCTTGCGTAGACTTGATAGGAATTGCATCTGTCGGGTCTTATCAAACGTATAAGGTGAATTTATATACATCAATACCATTACTAAAACCAGTTCCCCGGAGAACTGCGCAGATACCATGTCAGGAAAAAAACGCTTAAGAGTGGCAATGAGTTTCTTTCCACTTCATATTATCATTACCTAACCCTCTCCGACTTGGTGTTAAAAGAAAAAAACTTGACCTAGATGATTTAAGTGGTTTTGATTTGTTTCATTTATTTGAACCAGTCCTAGGCAGCCTAAAGAAGATCTTCTTCTTTTAAGAAAACCACCTTCCACCTTCGCACGACACGCCACAAGTTAGGATATCATCCCCACCATCTGGATGTGTGGCGGTCCTCCACAGTGCGGTTTTCAAGGAGCTTTCTTCCACGTGCTACAAAGCTGTGGAATGAGCTTCCTTGTGCGGTGTTTCCGGGACGATACGACATGGGTACCTTCAAAAAAAGCGCGTACACCTTCCTTAAAGGCCGGCAACGCTCTTGTAATTCCTCTGGTGTTGCAAGAGTATGTGGGCGGCGGTGATGACTTAACACCAGGTGACCCGTACGCTCGTTTGTCCTGCTATTCCATAAAAAAAAAAGACAAAATGTATTACATAATCTTTTTTTTTATTCCAGAGAGATCCAGCGTCAAAGCAATGTGTACCGAAGAAGGGGGAGTACAATGTTTATTCCACATTTCAATCACACGAGCCTGAGTTTGACTATCTGAAGTCATTAGAGATTGAAGAGAAAATTAACAAGATAAGATGGCTCAAAAGGAAAAATCAGGCACACTTCTTGCTTTCCACTAATGATAAGACTATTAAATTATGGAAGGTTGGTTTACGGCATACGTTTTTTGTATATTGTGCATCTTTGGGGCATAAAAAAATATTGAAGTGCCGAGCCCAAGGGTACAAGTGGGAGGCTTCTTTGTACAGGATGCTGACTAGATTATGGATACCACAATGGCGCCTTTTTCTGCCGTGAAGCAATGTGTGTAAGCCTTATTGTGTTTCGGTCTGAAGGGCGCCGTAGCTAGTGAAATTACTGGGTAAATGAGACAACATCTTTTGTCTCGAGATGACGAGCGAAATTAAAGTGCTACTCAGAATTTTGGGGTTTCTCAAGAATCCTGAGCGGCACTGCATTGATTGCCCTAATGGGCAGGGCGTATCAATTACCATCACCATGAGTTAATAATTAAGAGTTGAACAAAGTATACAAGATTTTATGACGATACGTCACTCGAACGGTTAGCTCAGTTGGTTAGAGCACTGGCACGGAACGCCAGAGGTCGTGGGTTCGAGTGCCGCATCGTTCATAAAATTTTGTTTTTCAAATTTTATTTGTGTATTAATCCTAGAAGTGAGGAAACTTTAAAAACATAGTAAATACTAAATGTACAATATTGTATATTTTTATTTGCACAAAAAAAGAATGCTGGGAGAGTTTCTTGCGCCGCTTCTTCTCTCTCAGAGCGCAATTTGTTTCCGAAGCGGTAGTAGTATCTAGTAGTTATTAGAAATGACATCAAAAAGAATTCTAAAGGAATCAATTTTGATAAAATAAATGCCTTTTAATGTCTTTTGTGCCTTTTTTTATAGATGCTTTGTTCAAGTCGCAGTGTTGTTGTCAGGTCTCAGAGCGTGACAAGCGCGTGACGGGGTACAACACCCGCGAGGAGGGCGGACGACCGCGCGACCCGGCGCGGGTCACTCAGCTGCGAGTACCCACCGTGCGACCCGCTGACCTCATGGTGGAGGCCTCCCCCAGGTACCACAAACCCTCCACTTATCTAGCTTTTTAAAACCAAACTAACCATTTGAGTGGTGCATGTCATAACTGAATCTATGCAAAAACAAAATTCATGAAATCTTTATTTATGAAAATAAGGGATGAGATGAGCAGGATTCAGCTTATGGTATTTGATGCGCCCTGGCTATTACAAGGCAGTGCCGCTCAGGATTCTTGACAAACCCAAAAATTCTGAACGGCATTACAATTGTGCTCGTCACCTTGAGACGTAAGATGTTAATTCTCATTTACCTAGTAATTTCACTAGCTACGGCGCCCTTCAGATCAAAACACCGTAATGTTTACACCTTACTGCTTCACAGCAGAAATAGGCGCCGTTGACCTATAATCAAGCCAGCATCCTGTGCAAAGGAGCCTCCAACTGTTAAATATCGATATATCATATATTATAAAATCTATGTCTGTTTGTCCTAGACTTGAAAATAACAGCTTCTTACTACTTGCATAAGAATTTAATTAAACTAATATTCTCTTAAGTTACATTATTTTTTAATATGAATTTAGGCATTTGTGTAAAAAAATTAAGACCTTAGATATTGTAGACCAAATCCGATTCAAGACTGATGTGTATCGAAATTTAAGCAGGCAAAGACACGCATATCTGACGAGGCATTACAGGGTTTTCTGAATATAAATAGAGATATGAATGAAAAAGCAGAAAATTCTGAATTTCTCTGTTAAAAAATATATTCATATATTCATCATCGGAAAATGTTTGGGTGGAGAAGTGAATATAATAATGACTGGGGATATCCGGGCTATGTTTTTTATTCAATGCCGTATATTCGCAAAGCCCTGAAGCCTGGAATTTAATGACTCACGGACTGAAGTTTGAAATTATTTGTCCTTAAGCCACTGCATGGACACACACTCCTTCTTGTACCAAGGGTTGATAACCCATGTTTCATATATACTAACTATTCAGTTAAGATAGATAGTCTATACTCAAGCCAACGAGACAAGGTAAAGAATGATTTGGACATTTCCTACGAATCTTCTTTGTCCAATACAGACAACATCGATTAGAATGGAGAATCCATAATTTGTGCATAATTAACTCAAATAAAAATGTTTTGAAGCCCTGAAACATTGTTTACATTCTTAATCTTGTCTTGTTGGCCTTACTAAAATTGGTGCACTGAGAACTTTTAGTTATTTTTGCAAATATTTTTATTTACAAATGGTAGGTACAACATTTCCAACCATAAAAGTAACTGCCCTGATGTTACCGGTGTGTTCTTTAACGTTTTCTCTATCCCATTTAAATTCCCTGCACCACTTTTGAACAGTTTATAATACCATACCAGAATCTATATTGTGCTTTTTTTTTTTTTTATAATATTGACGCACTTTTTACACAAATTATCTTGCCCCAAGTTAAGCATATATAGCCTGTGTTATGGGTTACAAGACAATGATATATTTAATACAATATACTTACTTAAACATACATAAATTCATATAAACATACATAAATACATTTAAACACGATGACTCGGAAACAAACATCCATATTCATCATATAAATGCTTGCACCTACCGGGATTCGAACCCGGGACCTCTAGCTTAGTAGGTAGGAACGCTAACCACTCGGCTATACAGGTCGTCGTTTTGGTATTTAATATTTTTTTGATAATTATATCATAGCAAATAACTATGAAATACCAAAATATAAAATAAATAAAGCGCTGTTTCACCTGATTCTTGCCGCCGAATCCCAACTTCGCACGACACGCCACAAGTTAGGATATCATCCCCACCATCTGGATGTGTGGCGGTCCTCCACAGAGCGGTTTTCAAGAAGCTTTCTTCTTCTACAAAGCTGTGGAATGAACTTCCTTGTGCGGTGTTTCCGGGACGATACGACATGGATACCATCAAAAAACAGCGCATACACCTTCCTTAAAGGCCGGCAACGCTCCGGTGATTCCTCTGGTGTTGCAAGAGACTGTGGGCGGCGGTGTTCACTTATCACCAGGGGACCCGTTTTGTCCTCCTTTTCCATAAAAAAAATTATGCATATATTCCCTATTCCGAAGTCTCAAAATGTAAGCTTACACAAAGAGTAAATGTGAGCTTCGAATTCTTCGTGAACTCATCGAATTTTGTTTTAATTTGACTTATCTATGTTAACAAATGAAGTGGCTGTAGGGTACTCGATTAAATTTTGATTCGGCCAATGTTGGCAATATCACGCATTATTGAATATCATGAAGTATCTAATCACAATGTCAACACACACGTATTTATTATAATTAGCGTGCTGAATGAAACATATATATGTTAATTTATGAAGCCACGATTTCAATATTTGAGTTTGTGTCTTTTGGGTAATACACACATATTTTTTGTATTTGTCATTAATACTACATTCAGAGAGGTTGTCTGTTTATCAGTATCAGGTTTGGTTTAAGTTTAGCGAAATTTTTTTATGAAAATAAGGGACGAGACGAGCACGACGTTCAGGTGATGGTAATTGTTACGCCTTGCCCATTACAATGCAGTGCCGCTCAGAATTCTTGAAAACCCCATAAATTCTGAGCGGCTCTACAATTGCGCTCGTCATCTTGAGATATAATATACTAAGTCTCGTTTGCCCAGAAATTTTTAGCTACGGGGCACCGTACACATCAATGTTTACACATTACTGCTTCACGGCAGAAATAAGCGTCGTTGTGGTACCCATAATCTAGCCGGCATCCTGTGCAAAAGAGCCTCCCTCTGGTCCCATCCCTCATCCCGTGAGCCTCTTGCCCGTTTGCGTTTATTGTACATAAAAAAACATGGTGCTATGTACACAATACAACAAGTCTCCTGTATAAAGCACCAAAAGGGTTATTTGAATTTGAATATGTATTGTTTGTTCAATCCACAGACGGATATTCGCGAATGCACACACGTACCACATAAATTCAATATCGCTCAATTCGGACCAGGAGACGTATCTGTCTGCGGACGACCTGCGCATCAACCTGTGGCACCTCGAGATCACCGACCAGAGCTTCAACATAGTGGACATCAAGCCCGCTAACATGGAGGAGCTAACTGAGGTACTGTTTATCATCATAGGTGTTCGCCCGATTTAAATATGACCTGCCCATTACAGTGCAGTTTGCAGAGGTGTGTATAGTCAAATAAACTTTATTCAATTAGGCTTAAACTAAGCGCTCTTGAACCGTCTTAGTAAAGAATAAACTGAATACATATAAACTATCGTTTATTGGGTGCACCCTTAGTGCTAACATGATGGTCGTGATTACTGTCGTAATTAGTAACCACATCCAACAAATATAAAAACTATAACAGGTCGACCTGACACCATATGCAGCACCCGTTCGCGAGTTGACACATGGACCAGCCATCATTCCCTTCGCATATATTTGATGAAAGGTGACAATATGGCCAACACTATATAGCATACACATGGTAACTACTTAATTAGGTACAAAAATAATGCTCACAAAACAAGCCCACTAAACGATTTTATATAATGCAAAAATAGTAGATTTTATATAATATAAACTGTTTTTTTTTTTAATTTATTTAGTGGCATGGAATGCAAGTCCATAGGCCCATCAAAACTGTGTTCTCCAGGTGTTTTGTCATTTGTTCAATTTCAAAAGCGAGACTTGTAAACACATTGGAAAAAGTAAAAAAGCATTGGAAACAGGAAACAAATCTTAACAGAATTATCATTTTATTATATTGAATATATACAAAAATTTCCGACTTTAGTCCGGTGTAAAGCATAGACTATAAAGCTTATTGATATATATTTTTTTTCAGGTGATCACTGCAGCGGAGTTTCATCCGACTGAATGCAATCTCTTTGTATATTCTAGTAGTAAGGGTGAGTTATCCATTTCACACTATTTAAACACTTCAAAGGGTTGCCTTCTTTTCAAAATACTAAATAAACCTTGGAAAACAATAATGTCTAGATGGACTATGAGAGCTGTGAAAACGTCGAAAGAAATTGAGTTTAGAACTAAACTCTGTTTAGAGCAATTCACGCCCACTAACACAATGTGTCGTACAAATCGCCAGTGTAAGGCGTAGCTTGTCATGCACACTAAACTAATATTCCTGGCCTGTGTTCGGTAGTCTAACAGCAAGAGACTCATACTTTTCACAGCTGTCATAGTCTATCTAGATATGTAAACTATAGGCTGTTCTTAACAAAAAATAAATAAATAAAATTCTCTAATATGCAACTATTGGGGTTGAGTAGGGTTGAACTGTAAAGTAGATCGTATAGATCATAGTTTCTCAACCTTATTTTGCTCACCGCCCACTTAGAGAATATGTTGTTTTCTAGAGTATTTTCGTGTATTTTTGCCTTTTTAGACTATATTTTTTGCTATTTTAGACTATATTTTTTAATCTACCCACGCCCCATCTGCGCCATCTCAAAGCCCCCTAATTTTCTCTGGGTCTTCTACTACCCCTCGAAAGTCTCAAACGCCCACAAGGGGGCGTTATCGGCCACGTTGAGAACCTATGGTGTAGATGGAGCCACAACCTGAGAGTTGAACAAGACATACCAAGATTTACGAGCGATGTGTTTTCGGCCCGATAGCTCAGTTGCAAAGAGTGCTCGGATTTAACCGAAGAGGCGCAGGTTCGAGTCCCGCATCGTTAGTAAATTTTGGTTTAAATTTTATAGGATGTGCCCGGGTACAATATAAGTTTGATTGACTCCAGGTACAATAAGGCTATGCGACATGCGTGCGGCCGCCCTGTGCGACCGACACGCGAAGCTGTTCGAGGAGCCGGAGGACCCACATGCCAGGTCCTTCTTCTCCGAGATCATATCTTCTATTAGTGATGTCAAACTTAGCAACTCTGGCAGGTGAGATAGCTGAATAGCTGCTTCACGTTTTTAAAATTAAACTTATTATATTTTTTTAAATCCTACTAATATTATAAATCTGAAAGTTTTTATGCCTGGATGTATGTTTGAACTTCTTTAACGCAAAATCTACTGAATAGATTTTGATGAAACTTTACAATAATATAGCTTACACACCAGAATAACAAGTAGGCTATAATTTATAAAACTATAGTGTGAATTATACAAAATATAAAAGTAGTGTGATTCTTTCTAATGAATACAACTAGCGCCATCTCTTATCAACTAGCAAGCAAAAGATCAAATTATATGGCAAAACAACGTTTACCGGGTCAGCTAGTCGCTAATAAAATGCTCCCAAAATACCTTTATTTATTTACGGTATGTGTTGGATTGATCTACTGTACTCAATAACTCTTGTTTTTTGATGTTTGAGTATTTTTGTTTGCGTCACTTTACATATTATAACTGAAATTATTTGTAAACAGATGACACTGTAAATGTTGATTTAAAAGAGTCGCAATAAGTATGATAAAAATAGCCTTTATTTAATTTATTATCTACACCCATGCTTTTAATCCTCTATTAAAGATTCTGAAACAGTTAGTTTATTGCCAACATTAAAACACCCAATGTTCTAATAACCATTACATCATCCAAACGAGTGTTGTAATGTTGTACTGAATTTCATAACAACACTCCTATGTTTTTGTTTTCGATCCCTTCATGCGCAAAGAGTTTCAACAGACAGCCACATTCTTATTGTTCGATGCGTGGTATCTGTATGAATTTCAAAATAAGAACATTTTCGTTTACGCGCGTTCCACACGACCAGAACGTCGCGCGCCGTAAAAAAAGTAGGTTATTCGAATCCCCGCGATTTTTCTTCGACATTTTTATTGTTTTGTTTACAAAAAAATGAGCGATTCATTTTGAACGTTGCAAAAGAACATTATATTTGAGTAAATTTTAATTATTGCACTATACAAAATGTAAATTACTACTATAATAATATATAATTTAATATATAATTTAAAATAATAATTTTATATATAATTTAAAATAATAATTTCATTAATACTTAGTTTATTTGTATATAATCAGTAATGAATGATATTAGCTTACTACTAGGACTGGTGTTTTAATGTTAGCAGTAAGCTAACTGTTCCAGAATATTTTAGAGGATTCATATTCTGGGTGTAGATAAAGTCTTGTATGCTATAACTGTTGATAATTAGGTATTAAATACTCATGTAAATACCACATTCTTGTTTTAATACCCCTTATTACACAACAGTTGCATAAATAACTATTACAGCTTACATTTAAAATAATAAATTAGATATTATGTAAGTCAACAACAAGTGTTGTTTGTTTGTCTTGCTGTAAAGTTATTATTAGAGCTTTGTTATTTTTATTCAATCGTACAATTTAGAAAAGTCTAATATGAAAAGTCTAGAAAAATTAAAAAAAAACCTTAGTACGGCATAGATTATTTTGGTGTTGCAAAAGTTTTCCCATTAAAATTCATTTTTCGTTTTAATTAATGATAGCTTTACTACTATCAAGCTAGGTTACATCCCACTGGACCTTAGCCTGAGGAAAGAATCTACAATTTGGTACTATTCTGCACTAATTCCTTCTATCTGTGGTTCCTACGAATTGAGGTCCTGCTCAACACTGTCTAGCCCACAAAAAAGGATTGGCAAAAGTTCCTGCCATAATGACATTTAGAGTACTTAAAAAAACCTTTCCATTGATATATAGCATGTTGTTATTGGTTCCTAGGCAGAATGCCAGTATTCCTTCGTGCCTGCTCCAGCAACTTGTCAAAAATACTTAACTTGCTTATTATTTTTCAGATATATGATGTCAAGAGATTATTTAGGATTAAAAGTATGGGACCTTAGAATGGAAACCAAACCTGTAGAAACATATCCAGTGAGTATATTGTGCATTATATTTATTCTTTCATCAATGGACATAATATTTGTCAATCAGACTGACACGATTATGGTATTGATACCCAAACATTATACATACCCCCTTATCCATAATGGTCCGTTAAACAGCCGCTTAGGAGTGTTTTTTCTCATTCTGACTTAGGTCAATAGAAAAAGACAGAGTGAGAATTAGCAGACTTTTATGAATAAGGGGGTAAGTATCTATATTACTTACAGTCAGGCTACCTCATACCTAATCAGGTTAGATGTTAGTGAATAACCTGTAGGTAATCATTTTTATTGTAACAATAAATGATGTTCATCATGTCATTTATATTCCGATCTGGGACATAGGACTCTTATAAAATTCTAGTACAT
The DNA here is from genome assembly GCF_905404315.1 of Leptidea sinapis. Lineage (NCBI taxonomy): Eukaryota > Metazoa > Arthropoda > Insecta > Lepidoptera > Pieridae > Leptidea > Leptidea sinapis. The sequence continues at coordinate 7,191,569 of NC_066268.1, forward strand.
TATGGTATTCGCTAATATCATAATCCATGCCAAATTTTATATATATTATACATATCTGTCTGTAACATTATTTTACATTAAATGTAAATTTTTATTTTATTTCCAAATTTTAATTAAATTTCTAATTTAAATTTTTCATGTTCTTCCGACCAAGTATGTTTAAAAAAATTGTCTATACATCTGTTCATTCTGACTAAGGACAAAAACAGGATTTGACGGGGATATTCTTTTTGCTTATTAATTTTAAAATTTTAATATGAATTAGGTCCGTGAAATAATCCACTATAGTGTAAAAAAAAATTATGCAGATTCCAGTGTAGGTGGTCTCTGTGCGTGTGAATTTGTTTTAGCACTTAGTTGAAATAACATTAAAGTAAAAATTATCCATTTGTGTAGGCATTAGAATCTTAAGAGTTGAGGGTCTGCTGTATTGAATGCTTAGTAATATTTGAATAATGAATTGCCTTTTGAATGATTATAGTTTACACATGTGATATTATTGGAAACAAATATATTTATTTATGCCAAAATGATTGGATTAGGGATGTAGAATTCTAACCTGTCTAAACAGTTTCGGCCTTATAAATATGCTTGGTATAAAGTTATTCCCGAGAATAAACCTAGGAGTGGTAGTGCCATGTTGAGTCCTCATGGATTGGTCTGGCACGCCCGGACAAATACCACTTCCGTTCAGTTCTGTGGTCACTTGGAAGAGAAGGCCAAACTGGCTTCTAAAAACCTTGGTGTACTCAGTAAGGCGAGACAGTACTACACTAAAAGCCGCCGCCTGCAACTATAAGGCGCAAATTCGGCCTCACATGGAGTAGGTACTGTTCTCACCTCTGGGCGGGTGCTCCCCAGTACCAGATTCTTCCATTTGACCGCATACAACGAAGAGCGGATCGAATCATCGACGAATCAAGCCATCTCTGATCGGCTTGATTCTTTGGCATTACGGAGAGATTTGGGTTCTCTCTGCATCTTCTACCGCATTTATCACGGGTAGTGCTCAGAGGAGCTGTTCGAGTTGATTCCAGCGGCTGAATTCCACCACCGGACATTACGTGCAAAGTACCATCCGCACCACGTAGACGTCTGGCATTCCACAACTGCGCGTTTCGTTAGAAATTTCTTGCCTCGCACAGCCACTTTGTGGATTCAATTACCGGCTGCGGTTTTCCCGAACAGATACGACTTAGGGACCTTAAAAAAAATGCATACTCGCACGTTAAAGGCCGGCAACGCATTTCTTGACACACCAGATGTTGCGTATCTCTATGGGCGGTTGCCTGACCTGACCCTATCCCGTGAGCCTCTTCCCTGTTTGCCCCCTCTTATATAAAAAAAACTAAGAATATGTAAAAAATGTTAACTATTAGACGTATAACGTTTCCCGCGTTTATTGGTAAGTCTGCCTGAAATTCAGAGAACTTCAAAATTATCTTTGTATTGACAATGTTGTCACCGATATATTCAAAATTTTGCAGTCTTAGTTTATTCTCAGGTATAACTTTATTTGTAAGGCCACTTATGCTTAAGTAATATACCCTTAGTTCTGGGATTATATTTAAATCTAATTTTGTACCTTTTTTTGGACGATGCGAGAGATGCTAAGAGTTGAACAAGACATACCAGGACTTTCAGTTGGTGCGTCACTTGGACGGTTGGCTCTGTTGGTAAGAGCGCTCGTCCATAAATTTTGGTACAAATTAAATTTGTACATCTAACTTGTCTTTCCAGAGATAACACCTCTGGTACCTTTAACCTTACAGGACTGGGGAGTTAAAGGAGTGTACAGATCTGATGTCTAGTATTCCTAATGATGGCCATACATGGGCCAGTGATATCCTGGAAACACACCCATTGTCTCTTATAACTTCATTTAAATGCATGTTTATGTTGCAGGTACATGAGTACCTCAGATCAAAGCTGTGCTCACTGTATGAGAACGACTGTATATTCGACAAGTTCGAGTGTTGTTGGAGTGGGGACGACCAGCGACTCATGACCGGCTCATACAATGGATTCTTTAGGTTACTTTTAACCGTTTCAACAACTATCCGCGCTTTTTGATCAAGCATTATGACATATTATGTTTGACTAGATTTATTTAATTATAGTTCTAAATGGCCATTTATTTTAATTGACAAAATATGCAAAATATTAAATATTCGTCCAAAATCAAAAAAAAAATTAGGGACGGGACGAGCAGGACGTTGAGCTGATGGTAATTGATACACTCTGCCCATTACAATGGATTGGAAATTTTGGGGATTAAAATACACTGCAATCCTAGGATCTATTGTGCTCCTTGCTTGGGCTAGCGCGCGTGCCCTTAACTCTTAACACTTGAAAATGAGATGTGTAAATCGAGGCTAATAAATGAGATGTGGAAATCGAGGCTATTAGCTAGGGAATGTGTGCCGAGTTTAAATTATATCCACGAGACTTCAGAGGCGTAGGATCCTCAGAGGTTTTAGGCAGGGCACATCCTCTGCTTTGAATAAAGGTACTTCTTAAAGTGTCTTAGTTAAAGGTGTCTTCACACCCCAGTCTGACTCTGGCAAGGGCCTCGCATTCTAGTAATCGTACTGGAATGACTGAAGACCCCAAACAAATCAGTGTTCAGTGGCTTCACAACAGAATCTGCACAGGTTTGATTCACTGAGACCCATTCTGGCTACGTGCCCATTCAGTTTACATTAAATAATAGTATTTTCCGTGTTCAACGCGAGTGTTACAGATTTAAATATAACACTTTTTAAAGGATTTAAAAGTGTTATTGATCTTTAAATTAAAACCCAAAACTACATCACCATACAAAACTTGTCTACAGCAAACACCACCTCCGGGGCAGTAAATGGCGCTAAACTTTATAATGAAACTAAAACTAATGTAAAAAAACTTTTTGTTATGATAATAAGAGACGAGACGACTAATTGATACATCCTGCTCATTAAAATGTAGTGCCGCTCAGGATTCTTGAAAAAACCAAAAATCCTGAGCGGCACTACAATAGCGCTCGTCACCTTGAGACATAAGATGTTAAGTCTTATTTGCCCAGTAATTTCACTAGCTACGGCACCCTTAGTTACAATTAACCGTCTTTTAGTCCTTTAAATGTGTTTTATTTAAATAACTCTTATCGGGCAGGATATTTGAACGAGGCGGTGGCGGCGGTGGCGGCGGCAGTCGTCGCGGCGAACTGACTCTGGAGGCGTCGCGGGAGGCCGCCAGCCGGCCGCGACAACCGCTGAGAGTGCGGCGCGTGGCCACCACCACCAAGAGGAAGAAGGTATATCGTGGCATTTATTAAACGAAATGGACGGTGAACCGATATTGCACAATTTGGTTTTCCTCAAAACCTTAAACTGCTGGTTAAAGGCATAAAAGGCATTTATTTTCTCAAAATTGATTGCTTTAGAATTCTTTTTGATGTCATTTCTTATACTACTAGATACTACTACCGCTTCGGAAACAAATGGCGCTCTGAGAGAGAAGAAGCGGCGCCAGAAACTCTCCCAGCATTCTTTTTTTGCACTCTTTTCAATAAAAATATACCGTATTGTACTACTAATCACAATCTAGTCCCAGGCTGTCCGATCATTTAGATATTCAGCAGTGGAGTAATAGGATTTACGACGGTACAGTTCTTTTTCTTTTACCGCCAGTTGCAGAAGGCATCCTTAAATTTAATGTTTCATTGAACATAATACCGACACTTTCTTTTTTATTTTGATAGTAAGTGATAGAGCATGTGATATGACGCAACATTAACTTTAATTATACTTTATGCTACTGGCGGTATATCTAATAAATTGAAAATAGAGGCTAGGCTAGGCTAGATCTCGTAAAAAATATCCGAGCGGCGTTGTATTTACGTATGCATTAACTTATACAGATAACATTAAAATGTTAATTCGATTTAACACCTTATCTCGTAGCAATAATATTCATTAGAGATAATAACCTACGTCCCGCGCGAGACAGACGCGAACAGGTGGCGAGAACATTTTGTTGTTGTAATTGAAATGTAATTATTTAGCAAAATAATTAAAAAAGTCAAGTTAGTTGCATAATTTTGTTAATTTAAAGTGATACTTACCTAAAATACGAAAGGACTTCATCGTTTTTAAATTTGGAAATGCTGTTATTTTTACAGTTGTCACTGAACACTGTCATTGCGTGGCGTTGTATTCTAAGCGCGGTCGAAACACAACTGAATGAAAACTGCTCCATAGGCGCGTAGGCAGGGTTTTGCTTCAGACATTTTTAGAGCGTTTGTTAAGAATATCTATAAAAAAAACAAAGTCATAAATTTTAGATATTCTTAAACAAGTGGTTGTCGACTAATGGTACCATGTATATTGCAAACTAGTCGGCGAAATACTGAATTCAAGCATTAAGTACTAATTTTTACAGGTTGTAATGAATAAATCAATCATTTTCCTCATAAATTTATATTGTTATTGATAAATATTAATAAATTTAACGATATATTTGCCAACTTCCGCGTAATGCACCAAAGATTGCCATCTATAATATTATATAGATAATTCCTCTATGAATTTTCCTTAGATCATTTATACGTCTATATAGATAGTGACAGCTGTGAAAACGTCAAAAAAATTGAGGTTGACTGTTAACCTCTATTTGAGCAATACATGCACACTAACACAAAGTGACAAACAAATGGCGAGTGCAAGACGAAACTTGTCACGCACACTAAAGTAAGAAACCTGACCTGTTTTCATCGGTTGTCCAGCAGCAAAAGGCTCTATATAAATTATGTAAGATATAAAACTATACTTACCCTGTACTGCCATTCAGTATCTAGTAAGTTAATGCATGGGTTGGACGCGTCGCCCGTGCACTTGATCATAATTATCGCAGTTATTTTATTTCTACCCACTTTTTTTTGTATAAAATAACAATACTTTAAGGAAAAGATACCAATTGTTTATATTGTTAAATTTCTCATATAAGGTTTTCAAGGAACCCTTTTTTTCACATACAACAACGCTGTGGAATTAGCTTCCTTGTGCGGTGTTTCCGGGACCATACGACATGGGTACCTTCAAATAAAGCGCGTCCTTAAAGGCCGGCAACGGTGATGTGATTCCTCTGGTGTTGCAAGAGAACGTGGGCGGCGGTTATCATGGTGACTCGTACGTTCGTTTGTGTACCCTCTCTATAAAAAAAAGTGTGTGTGTACTGATGTATGCACGCAAGAAGTTATACTTCGTTGGCCTAACAAAGCAATCCTAAAAATTATTTATTCCTCGTGCTATTCTACGATTCTAGAAAGAACAATATTGTAAAAATCTTGCATGGCTTATACAATTAATTATTAAATAACGAATACGGCTGTACGGGCTTGAACCCTTTGCCCTATCCTAATAATAGCCGAAGAAACCAACAAAAAAATAACGAATGTTGCAATCGTCAGAAAATTTTAGGAACGAAATTCCTTCTGTTACTTTTGTGTTACAGTGATGCGCGCGCATCTTTAAATTTCACTCTCATCATTTCTTCATAACGCGCCTGAAAAAGTATAACTTAAAAAAAAATATTATTTCTCAGTAAGTCTATTTTTAATGAGATTAAAGTTTTTTAACCATATTAATTTTGTCACATGTAGGATGAAATAAGTGTGGACTGTTTGGACTTCAACAAGAAGATCCTTCACACCGCCTGGCACCCGCACGAGAGTATCATCGCCGTGGCCGCCACCAACAATCTCTTCATCTTCCAGGACAAGTTCTAGCACATCAACTATATGCTCATCACCGACAGCTCATCACCTACCTGTATTGAGTATGATCACGTTGATTGAGGTGATTAAGGTTAAGATTCAGTTTACAATACATACACAAGCGATCTAAAATAAGGACTTTTTACCATTGTTTACTGGCTTCATTGTTGATTAACCACTAAGTTTTGAACACAAACTTACAAAATACATTGATTTTAAATAGAGAGTTAATAAATATACAAATTAAATTTGTAACTAAAATTTATGAACGATACCAATTATGTAAGAGCACTCGGACAGAACCGTAGAGGTTAGGGGTTTGAGTCCTGCATTGTTCATAAATTTTGGTAACAATTTGTATAATTCATCCCAGAATTATCACTTTACGAATACCAAATTTTTTAGAGTTAATTCAATTATTAGAATTAGTTGCTTCCACAATATTTGTTTTTCTAAATACGAGGTTTGTGAGTTTACAAAAAAATCCATTAAGTCGTAAATAGGGACCGGATACTTTGATGTGTTGAATAATTTTTGAGATTTTATAGTTTTTAGTTATCAAGTAGATCCCACCGCTGTTATAACACAAATTGGATTTTAATTAAAATATATAATTAGCTAACCGTTTGAGTTGCCTCAGTTGGTAAGAGCTCTATCGGACCCGAGAGGTCGCGGGTTCGAGTCCCACATCGTTCATAAATTTTGGTTACAATTTGTATAGTTAACCAGAAGTGAGGGATGATATCAATTTTAAAATAACATATTGTTTAACTGAATTTGTTTGTGATTTCCTCCGATATCTGTCTGACTGACGGCTAATGAGAAAACATCAGAATTATTTCTAAAATTAATGCTTCAATAAATCAAGTTGTGTAATAGAATTGTTGTGTTCAAGACTTACGTAGTTACATCCAATGATTTGAATATGTACCTATACTTTGTTGTTTTAGCAAGCTTTTAAAATTCACTCCAATTTAGTTTAGATCTTTCATTAAATTATTACATTTCTGCTAGTAGAATTTTTCATGCAGATTGAATAAGTTATTAAACAAATCCTAACTTTCGAATATTGTGAGATTAGAAATTAATTGAATTTACTGGAGTGATTTCTGGTATTGTAAAAACTAGCTCAGATTATAATTGTGAATCCCAAACAATAGGGTAATATGCATATAATTTAAATATATTTTCAAATTTTTAATATACTTTAGAATGCCTACAGTAATCAATATTTTTTAGAATGATATTATTTTTTAAAAGTTCTGGGATACAACATTTTACAAACAATGTCGAAGACATATCTTAACAGCTAACTTGAATTATTTCTGCGGTAAATATTTTTTATTCTTATAAAGCGATTAAACTTATATATGCATATTACCCATTACTATTAAAACATCGGTTTATACTGATTGTTACTGTTTTATGGGCAAATAATTCCAGTTCAAATCAGGAATGCAAACTGAGTGTTCCGTTAGCCGTTGCCATAAAAATTTAAAGTGAAGCTTTCTTATTCCCTATTAAAGCTGGAAATATAGGCTTTTCCAAATTTAAAAAAAAAAAAACTAGAAATGTCATGAGTGACTCGTTTTGATCCAGTTAGTACATCCATTCTATCCTTGTCGCAGTTATTTTTGTTCTCAATAATATTTCAAACCTATAATCTATTGCTGTCTCTTTTTGTCAGTTGATGTCACAGCTGGTTAAGTTTAGTCAAGTTAATCCTCGCAAGTTGCGTCTTGCTATTCATACAATACATATTACCATTTTTTCCCTAATAATCCATTGAAATGAACGTCTTTATAAGATTTAATGATTAGTTTAAAAGGGTCCTTATAATAAAATTTGTGGATAATTTAAACAGTTCGTAATAATTATCTATAAATATTTAATCAAAAACCAGACAGCAAATAGGCTAGCATTCTATAAAACTAACCAACGTAGAGTACATATTGCCCACATTAATAATAAATTTTTGTACATTTTGCGTCCAAGCCGTGCCCAGAAATGGTCGTAGAAACATGCTTTAATGTAGTTTTAATGATTCATAGAATGATATTATATCCGATATTGACTGATTGAAGAACGAATCGTATCTCAACTATATAATAAAAGTGTAATTTTGCTAAGCACGAATATAATATTTTTATACCTCAATCTAAGCACTATAATGGGTTAGCTATGGGATTTTATCTATATCAACCAAATTAAAATACATTTGATAGCAGATTTGGTGATCTTAAGTGTATTCAAAGTTTTGTTTGCCATTTTTTTTTACAAGTGACGGTAGTTTTAAAAGTATTTCTTTCACAAAAGACTGAGTTACGCCGTACAACGCCTTTGAATGGAGTATTTTAGATAATTCCCAAAAATATCACTGCGCGTATCTTATTTATTTTGAAAAATAACGTTTACATCAAAATATTGAATGGCCAAAGACACAAAAAAACAACAACAAAACCACGTTATCAATAGAATTTCAAACATTTTTAAATATTATTATATTTGAATTGTAACGGTTTTGTATGCCCAGTGCAAGTTAGTCATACTTAACATTTCCTCTCTTAAATTTTTTGGCAGGTATTTTCATTTACCTTTTAGTGTCAAATAAACGTCGTATGAATTTCAAAACTTCAAAAACAAAGCAGTGTTAGCACGAAAATATCATGACATGACGGTTACTAGGGTAATGAAACTGCAAACCGTACTGACGCAACAGGACGAGCGAGGTCAGCGAGATAATGTGGCCGTGTAGTATATTTTGCGATATGTTTCCATGGCTACTAAAGCACTTATACAAACGATTGTACACCTAATTCTATAAAATCAATAAGTTACCGAATATCGACTATGTTGCGGGCTTTGGATGAACATTTTATGTGTTGGCACTGTTGCAAGCGTCGTGACAGAGAGTTGACTGGCTAAATAAACGCTAAATAAATGATTTGATTTGATTTATCATTATTGTGGAAACTAAGTATATGACTAAAATTGAGTTACTGTTTAAATTCGTATGACAGGCGCATACACATGATTCGATTTTTTATTGAAAAATAATAAAAAAAATGAATATGCATATATATATGCCTTATAAAGCGTTGTACGGCAGAATTTTGTCATAAACACCTATAAATACACTTCTTGTTAAATATAGAGGATAACATGATGGTATTTTGAAAATGTATTATGATTGGGTCTGGGATGTGGTATCTAATGGTGTATGTATGATGGTACATATCCTTACACTATTATTGTAGTAAGTTTAATTCAATAAAGTTCAGAATGCATATTTTGTCTACTTTATGAAATAGCTAGTTAACTTCAAAACTTTAAATAATTCACAGATGAATCCAGACGTGTCGCGACAATATGGCCGCAGCATAAGTTAAAACTATTTTGTAAACAAAATCTTTAAGTATTGGTTACTATACATGCATTAACGGTGAATTTGCTAAATAAATAGTGTGAATATAGATATGTCACTTCACACTATACTGGAGTGAGATAAGTTTATTTTACTTCATGTTGCTGAAAAACCATGCTATAAAAATCATTGGAATTATTACTTCAGACAGTTTGGATATTTACCATCATCTTTGTGTAGAGTGGAAAACCATAGTTTAAAAATACTATTGTTATAACTTTTTAACGTCACAGAATATGTATACTAAGCCGAGATTAGCTAGAAATATTGTAATACAATTTTAAGCCGATAAGGAACGTATCACATAAGCGTATCATAAACCTAATTGAGCTTATCTCTTTCACTCGTAAGAGAGGATTAAGAGAGATAAGTTTGTCTATGAATATATTATGTTGGTTGTTTTCTCTTTGACGAGAGTTCGAAACTATTTGTGGTGATTTATAAATGAATTCGGTTTTTTGTTTGTTTTAACAGTGAGCTGTTTTAGAATCCAAAACGTTTTTTAGTTCGCTACGTCTTTTGGCTTGACGTCATTATATTTAATAGTTAAATGATGTTTTCGTGCCTTCAGTCGTATTAGTATCGTTGTTACACGCGTACAAAGCGCTTAATACAAAGGACCGACGACGTTTTATTGCTCCGGCTCGAGAGCCAAACACGTGGAACCGATTTGGGTCCGTGAAATTCCTAAATACGAGGACCGGTTCGCGCGCTTTCAGAGCATCGTGCGGTCCTACCCGAAAAGAAACCCCTTCTTGGGAACGCCGTTCCCTATCTTTGCTCCTTCCAGTTGCCGATTTGACCCACATTTTATTAATCACACTTTAGTTTTGTGCCTCGAAATAGTGGTGGTTTACTAATCCTGTGTGAAAAGTGCCCTACAGTCTCATTGACTGACGCAGTACGGTTTCATAGGAGTAGTTGCATTACGACGCAGATGATATCAAATAACCAATACCAAAAAAAAGTAACTCGTATATAAAACTGTTTTCCCGATCAAATATAATCGGCAGCTGCCAACTTTCATAAAACGTAACCTCGCTTTTACAAAAGCTACCTTTACGATGAATATCATTAAATTCTGAATTTTATCTTACAGAAGTGCTAAATTTCCAATGTTTATGGCGAGGGCGTGATGTTATTACGTCATACGGGCCGTTTGATATATTAATATGATGCGAAAACGAAAATGATGGTAATTGAAATGATGTTTTGGGTTCTAGAATGTCTCGCAACGTATACGTAACAGTGAACTGTCGACGCAGGTCCCGTGCCTTATCGCTACTAGTTATTTGTTAGTTGTTTTATTTATTGCTTTCTATTTTAAATATTGTGTAACGATTTTTTGTTATTTTTAGGGATTTTAGTGCTACCCTCTTCTGTCGAACGTTTCCATTAAGTATAATTTGAGGGTAGAATGATAAATTTGTTGTTTTATGTAAGAGTTAGATGCATAGTTACTCGAACAAATTAAACATTCGTACTCTGGGATTGATTGGGCATATTTACTTATTATACGATATAACCATCTCGTTGTGATTTCATTAATTTTGTAACTTAACATAGTTGTAGTTTGAGAATTTAAAAAAATGTAAATAAGCGATCGGTTGGTTGGTTGGTTGATTAAAGGCCTGCAGTAATCGTCACAATTTGTATTATTGAATGTACAGTTAATTATTATACAAGTTTGTACTCGTTGAAAATTATGTTCTTCGGTATTCATTATGAATTTTTAAGTCCTTTTTTTGTATAATTTTAAGATTAGTCGCGTGATTGGACGCCGTGTGTGCGCGGTGCGTCGCGACGCGTGTAGCGCGCGCGATGCGTTTCGATCGTTTTGTAATTTAGTTTTTATTTTCTAGTTCAGTGAGGGCGCACAATCAATTCCTAGCGCCTGGCTTGATTGCTGCTACGAATATAGTGATATACGTGTGATAATTTACGTGAAACATTATTAATTATGCATTCGCAGCCGTTGTATTGCTTTGAAAGCAATGACAGGAATTGAATGTGACTCCCGTGTAAAAGTAACGTGAGTTTGTGGATCAGAGTGGACGTGTGCCTGCGATGCATGTTAGTGTAAGTCTAGGTATAGTTAGGCGAAAATTGTGAATGGCGAAATGTTATTATTCTCTCGCATGGCATATTGTAAACTTATAAAAGTCCGACGAAAAATTGGCTCTAAGAAATGGACATTTCTCCCATGGCAATGTAATACCAATTAGAGGCAAATCTTGACTAACTATACTATTATAATTCTGCATTTGAAGCAAAGTTTTAGATTTTTATACGGAATTGTTACAGTGTTGTTTAAATAAAATTTCATGGGCCAAGTGAACAAGGTGAATTCTAAACTGTAGTACAATATGAAAGCATGTCGTGTCTTATTGTTGAAGGAACAACTCGGCAGTTGTTTGACGTACGTTTAATTTGGTTTTATCATTGCTTTGTGTCTTTTAAATGTATATGAACACTCGCAAAAGTGCCTATAAACACAGTTATTAATTAATTTGATTATATGCATAGTTACTTCACTTGGTCTGTGAAAATAATGTCGGAATGTGCCGTATTTATGTGATATAATGAGTATTATTACTCGTTTGTAGACAACGAATCATTGTGAGCGCGCGAGACCTCTATGAATACGTTCAATATCGCGATGCGCTCTTGTTTGAAATACGTTCAATTAACAGTCTCGATCCTGCTGTGTGCTCTCAAAGTAATAGTAATGGACGAATGAAAACTATCATTGTAATAAAAACATTCTGCAGAATAAAAGTATCAAAATTGTTTAGTCTTGTTTTCTTTTACAATTTAAAAATATTTCTTCCAATGTGTTGTAAACTGGATGGTGACATTGAAATTGAAAATTTCATTTGTAAGATGCTGAACCCTGTTGACGCGTGATATATATCGCACATTTATGAGAAGACGCTAGACGCCATGTTTCTAATGTGTACTTTTCTCACTCCTTTCCGTTCCAAATTCAATAGATCCAATAGTTTATAAACTTTTTTGATGTATTCCCATTTTTTTCTGTCTTTCTGAAATATTCAAACTTAATAATAATTAACTTCGAATTTAAATAATAGGTAACAAAATGGTCGTGTTGGTTTTGATCAAAATACTGGTTAGTGGTTGGAGACGGAGTTACCCATAAAATATTAGATAGGTATAACTTTAATAGTATTTGATCACAGAGCAATATTTAGAGTAAATGATAAAGATTAACGTTATACGTTATAATAATGAAACATATACCTAATCACAAACTTAAACTTATTAAAATGATTTTAAAAGTACGGTGGATAGCCATAGCATAGCTGTTTTTCGCTGTCGTACAGTAACAGAAACACTACAAAATGCGCCTATTGAGATGATTTCGAGTCACATACAATATAACATCTGATTTTTTAATATACATTTATTATAATTTGATTGTTTGTTTTTTTTAATTTGTATGTTACTTTCCATGTTGTTTTTTTTTAATTTGTATGGTAATTCGGACGGGTTAATTCAATCCTTTTGGACTATATTATGTTGGCTGACTTTTTTTTGACTCACTTATAAGATACATTAATTAAGAAAGTACACATTAGTAGCAAGGTCGCTTTTAACCAATAAAGAATAAGAGTAAAAAAAAGAGTATTAAAATTGTTCCGGCTATTAACAGCCATTTTGAACATATTATATAATAATATGTAGGCTAAGAATTGGGAGAAAAATATTCATCATAGACGTGCCAACCTTGGTTAAATAAATCACTCAATTTTATATCCTATTCTTTATTGGTATCAATAGCATCCATTTTGTTTTCTAGAAGTATAAAGTGCCATGAGTCGTTTCAGTTTGTTCGAATCCAAAATATTTCCTGTAATATAAATTTTTATATATGACTAATTGTTTTATTTAATAAATTCTTTGAGACTTATTAGAGGCTCATGGTCGCTCAGAGGGCAATGGAGAGGGCTATGCTCGGAGTTTCCCTGCGAGATCGAATCGGAAATGAGGAGATCCGTAGGAGAACCAAAGTCACATAGCCCGAAAGATTTCGAAAGTGTAGTGGCAGTGGGCAGGGAGCGTAGCTTGATGGACAGATGGCCGTTGGGGCAGTAAAGTCCTCGAATGGCGACCACTTACCGGAAGAGGTAGTGTTGGTAGGCTCCCCACAGGATGGACCGACGATCTGGTCAAGATCCCCGGATTAGGTTGAATTAGGGCAGTGCAGAACCGATTTTTAGGGGAGGCCATTTTCCAGCAATGGACATCTTCCGGTTGAAGGGGAAATTCATAAATCATACATTTAGAGACGTGAACATTTGAAATTGAAGCACTTGGATGAGTTTTGTATCCAAAAATACATACAACTGGGTGGGTACCGCCTAGTAAGCCTCAGGCCTGAACATGGCTTGAAATTTAAAAAATCAAACCGGTTAATGTTCTTACAGACATAGTTCCATCTACCTTCATCGCTGAGTCATTTGATAGAGAAAAGTTTAAATTTTCTGTGATATTCACTAACCATTGGACGCACGAGACGACACAACGGTATAACATTTGGAAGCATCATATTCTTTGGTGATTTTTTTCTTTGATAGTTCTAGATAGTTCTTTTCAAATATCGTATCGAGATCATCATGAGTCGAGACTGAATGATGTAGCCTAGTGAAACTCTCTAAAAAAAAAAGCGATTCCCTCGTTTGTATGAAACGTGCAGTCATAGACAGATAACGGCTATAATTTTGTAAAAAACGGAGAGAAACCGAAATCCACTACGTTCTAAGCTCTAGTTCTAAACTGTTCGCTTTCAAACTTTGCCGGATTATACTTCGTGGCCAATCGCGATACTACTATGTCAAACTTATGTCAAATTACTTTGACCATTTGACTATTTCAATGACGTTTCATACTAAACTAAATTTAAATTTTTACTAAACCAGTCCCGCCGCATAATACGTAGTATTTGCATCCTCTTTGTGAGGCATTATTGGTTGGACAGAGTAAAAGTGCTCTGTGGGTTGGACGGCCGAAGTGTGCGGAGGCCGGAGCTCGTTAGAGTAAGTGTTCTTTGGTGCGGAGTCAATTTAGTTGATTCGGAAACCCAGGTTGAATTGATTGAAGTTGATATAATATTATTATTCTATAATGGTAATTGTTAATTTTATTTATTGAATATGAGTTTTCATTTATTACTTACATTTATTGGTTGATAGGTTGAAACTTGCAAAAAACAACGTCTTAGTCGTGATATAGGTAGTTCCCTGGCTTCTTACTTGCATCACCAGGTTTACATGCAAGCTCTTATTTAATGATATCTTAGATATTTAATTGCCACAAGATTGTAAGTTCACAAACTTACAAAAGTTAAAGTTTTAAAGTTCGAGAAGTAGGTATATTCTCTTCTTTATTTTTATAAATATGTTTAAAAAAGCGGGTACAGAAATAAAAAATGATACTTATGCAAATAATGTGAATCTCCTTGTAAGATTTTTCTTTAAAATTTACGCTTTATTATTTGGATATTTTGACGGAACTTAAAAGTCAGTTGCTTTAGTCAGCAACAATCCTGGTAGATAAGGAAGCAAGGAACTTTATTAAAACAAAAAATATATCAAAAGTATTTATTTATAAATTATACCCTTAAATCACATAGAGTGTATCACAACGTCCATAACGGCATTTCCTTAACGTTAAACTTATTGTCACCAATTTACCTACAAGCTATTCTATTTGAGCAACGTTCCAACTTGGTCCAACACTGGTCCAATTCATTGGTTCTAATGAAAATATTAGATACGTTAGTTACGTTATTATATCCATGTAGGTAACTTATTATTATAAGTCACGGACGAGTAAAAAAAGATGGGCTCCGTGTCACCTTACATAACAGTAAAGCACCTAAACAAGCCGGTTAACGTGTAAATACATAGCCCCACGCACACACTTACACTATTACAAGCCGACCGGCCGCCATTATAAGATTTGCCATCGTCTATGACAGATCAGCTTGCGTCGCAATAAAATATTTAAAAAATGCCGTTGTGCGTTGTGAAAAAATGTAAAAATAATATAATATATATAAAAGTTTTTGTGGCCATATATGATTGTTTAAGGGGGAAAAAATTGTGTAACTAGTATCCCCCGTAACCGCACACACACTAGCATAAAGGTGCTTCACTTGTTAATATCACGGCGCGGAGTCGTTCTTATTTTACTCGTCCGTGTTATAAGTATGAATGTAACTATAGTAAGAACGAGACGAGACAAAAAATGTAAACAAAGGTTTTTTCAAATGTTTCAGGGGTTCAAAACATTTTTATCTTTTAATATTTACTTAAGCTTGTCTAGATCTGCCAGAATCACAATTACATTCTTAAGATCAACAACTACTTATATAACAAAAATTAAGAAGAAAAGCAACAGTAACAAAAAAAAGTAAATACGGAAACGAAAAAATAAGTATAACATCGAACGCAATTCAAACAGCAATGAACTTATCCACAAAATGGCGGACCAAATATTGACAACTTCGGTACTGGACTGCTTTCCTGTACCACGATGCACGCAATGACAGCTGTCATCGACCAACTGACGCCATTTCTGCGAACGAGTGATATGGACAGGGAAAATAATCGCTCGCTGTCGCAATGTAACTCAGTAACATTCCGTTTGTTTACATTCTTAATATCGTCTCGTTGACCTTATTATAAGTATAGAGTTACATCTTGCAAGAATAATAATAATATGTCTTCTGATGAGAATAACAACTAGTTACCAACCAGCTGAATGACTCGCACTGTTGCTTTACTTCATAAAAACGTTAAAATTAATATTTCATTTACCCACATATTTTGACATGTGAAAAATTTAACACATTGTAGTATATTTGATTACTTAAACTTATACTTAAGCTACTTACAGCGGTCCAGAGAGTTTATATCGCTCTCACAAGGCTTGCTCACACCGAAAACGGCTTAGCGATAAATTAACAATTGCATTATAATATGTCAGGTATCTGTATATTTATTGTAGTGAACTTACTTTGTCAAAGGATTTAGACAAATATATGCTTAGTGTCTGTTTATCATTCGGATCCATTTTATTACGAAGAAAATTCGTAGAAACCAATTTTTTAAGGGAAACAAACAGTACGATTAACTACAGTAATTACACTACAAATGATATATAAATAGTTCTAAAACCAACCAAATTTCCACAGATATCAAATACATAATTTAAGCTGTCCACTACGATATGATAATATATAAAAATTTGAAAATAAAAATAACTGAATGGTACAACTACACAATAAAACATTAAGTTCTTATGCTGTTAAAAGTAATATTAGAAATTACGCATTTTAGTCATGCCCGCCTCCACAATGCAGTGCAGTCCGTATTATTATAAACCCATACTGTATTATTAATAAAGGCAGTGTTGGTAATTTACTCCAAGTCTAAAATTATTTCTCTGTAAATCTGTTAATAGATTCCCTTGAAAATTATTCACGATCTGTTGGAAATTAAAAACGCGCCGCTCTCGGTGTGTCAGAGTCAATAAAACTATATATTATGTATAAATGCCAAATTGTACATAAAATCCTTTTTAACTTTTAAGTATGATGGGGATTACCCGTATTGATACTTCGTTACTAACAACGGGTTCACAAGACGTGATTTTAGTTGATCAACCGCGAATTCTTTTGCGATATCTGATTAATAGACATTTAACAAAATCGAAGCAACACAAAATCGGCTCAAAAAAGCCTTTGATAATTTTACACTGTGACAGCTGTGATCACGACGAAGAAAATAGCGGCGAACTGTTAGCCTTTATTTTCAGCAATGCACTCACACTAAAACAAATTGACTGACGTATTGTGAGTGTAAGATGAACAAAAGTTTCACATCTATAATCGTTCCGTGAACACGTTGAAGTTATATCTAATGCAGCCAACTATATTATACCTACATTATTATTCTTTACTTTATTTTAGTATCTAGGTAAAAACCCTTAAAATACAATATTTTTTCATATTTTCCATAACATTAGTTATTTGATAACTAAAGTACTTATTTAACTACTGTAGCAATAAAAATTAGAAACAATTCCAAAATATATTTTGCGTCCGGCAAAATTATATTTTCGGAACGAAGTTTTATGCTCAAAAGAAAGCACATAAATTTCAGCATTAACGTTTGAAAATCTTATTCGTTTGCTCGAGGCTAAAATTAAATAAAATACATCTTTACACGAATACGTAAGAGCGTAGGCGAATTCAATGCGAACGCGGAGCGAAATATGTGCGAAACATGTATCTAAAATGTCATGTACAAATAACGTTAAATTATACATAGCAGACAGTTTTTATACTTTGTCACAGTACAATATCTATGACTACTGCAGAATACACTGAAAAACAACAGATGTATTTTTAACGAGATAAGTTACTGAGCAGATGACCCACCCGATGCGTCTCAGCTACTAGCTAGATAAGTGACATCAACTACGTTACAGCGCGTTACGGAGCTATAAAACGACCTAAGACGTACCGCACTATGACTCTGATCAAGAATCACCAACATCCCTCCCGGAAGTCTTCAGCAGTTGGAAAATGCTGCTAACTTTCTGGGACGTCAAGATTGAGTCACCTAAACTAACTATTTGGCTGAGATCTATAGAGCTTAGGTACTTAAACTTTGCTCAGACTGTACTTGCGTAAAACTTAGCTGAATGTAAGCTTAGCATAATCATTGATTTCGATTTTATAGTCATTGACAGCTGAAATTATACCGAGCTAAGCTAAGACAGCCAAATGCACAAATCAAGTTCCCGTTTTATGACACTTAGCAAAGTTTTACGCAAGTAAAGTCTGAGCAAAGTCTAAGTACGATCTATATATCTGTAGATCTCAGCCTTAGATCTCAACCACATCACCCTGCGTCAACCTAAACAGACTGGAATATGGAAAGCCTGTAATTTGACCGGCAACCAAATCTAAACGTAAATGCAGCGCCATCATTATTCTATGGTACTGCATATACATATTCACGTAGTCCTATCGAAGTACGCTACGTCTTGTGTCGTTTTGTGAAACGTGATAAAGCAATGCCGCTTATTTCCAGGTAGGTCAGTAGCTATAAGTGCCCTATGTCACGAATAAAAAATTGGCTTACGTCATTTTCTATGTTCAATGTATACTGCATATCTTTCCAGATAAAACAACGAATACGCGTTCGTTTCGCTCTGTATTCGCGATCGTTTCGCATAGACCGGGAAACCTTTACGATTTTTTAAATTTAAGCACTATAAAACACAACGATAACAATACTGCTATCCACGCTATGGTTATGATGAATCCGTTGTATACCGTGGCGTCGGTTATGCCGGATCCCTTCTCCATCAGGTCTCGAAGAGTTTTTGATGGCACTGTGAAGGGCAGCGCCAAGGCAACGGTTCGCAAACCACTTGGCATTGCTTCTAATGGCCACAGAATACCTGGAAGTAACATTCATATAAATATAAATCGAATATTGGCTTGAAATATTTATTAATTTCAGACGATTTTTTTCTCAATAAGTTATCTGAGAGGTGGACTTATGAGTTTTGAAGAGTTATAAAAAAATTAAAATTTTTAAAATTAGTTTCCTGGTAGATGTTTCCAAAGATAAGATTTTGTCATTAAACGGTGACAGCAATGTATCCGTAACTAGAGGTCAATGACAAGGTCTTGTCTATCCATAGTTAAATCCAATATACCTTATTATATTATTAGTTATAGTCCAATGCTATCTGTCGATAGGTTATTGAAATGTAAGTAAGCGTAAAAGGACAGATTTGTCTACCTCTAGTAAGTTAAACTAAGGATAGATAGTTTATTGAAAATGGCCGTAGATGACTATGATCCTAAGACTTGACTTATGGATCTACCGCTACTTACGGCGCTTACTTACATTTCAATAACCTATCGACAGATAGCATTAGACTATAACTATTAATATAATTATATTGGACATAACTATGGATAGATAAGACCTTGTCATTAAACGGTGATAGCAATATATCCGTAACTAGAGGATACGTTATTGAAAACGGCCGTAAGTCGCAAATGATATCCATCCTATAACTTAAATGAGGTTCCATCTGCTAGTTTACACTATTTATGCATTGTGAGACGCAAATGATGTATTTAATATTTATTCGATAGATAGTAGCAAGTACCCTATTCGTAACTTTACTGGTACATTTTGAAACAGGGCCTATGACTATGCATGTACTCAACACATTAGTAACATTAATAAAAAAGCATTTATTATCTCAAATTTGATTCCTTTGGAATTCTTTTTGATGTCAGTTCAAATTTACCACCGCTTCGGAAACTCCTGGCGCTGTGAGTGAGAAGAAACGGAGCAATATACTCTCCTAAAATTATTGTCAGAAATAAATACTTTATGGACAAACGAACATACGGTCACCTAATGGTAATGGTGGTAATTGATAAGTGCTTCCCACACCTCCTCCATCACCAGAATAATCATCCCATTTAGGTGAGTGTCTTATAGCTCCGGCGCGGGCAATATTTGGTTATATTTAAAAAATAATAGTTAAAAAAAACTAAAAAGCACGCTTTATATAAAATTCAACTAAAAAATAGAAAATTAATTTAAATTGAAAATAGTGTAAAAAAAATATTATTTTATTGTAAAAAAAGCGTGGGGTGCTTTTTAAGATATTATTAAAATAATAAATCTTCTACACCCCACGCTTTTTTTACAATAACATATATATTTTTTTACACTATTTTCAATTTAAATTTATTTTCTATTTTTTAGATGAATTTTATATAAAGCTTTGCTGCTGTGCTTTTTAGTTTTTTTTAACAATTATTTATTTTTAATTTTTTAGTCTAATTAGTAAAATGTCATCGGTCCTCGATAAATCTACAAAGTTTGAACGAAATCTAGCCGTTTAAAGTGGGTCAAAATCGCGCCCAAAGTTGTCGGTTACAAACATACATACAAACATACAGGTGAAGCTAATATAAAGCGTATAAAAAAAACTCACCACACAACAGGATCATGGGATAGAAGCTGCCAGTCGCCACAAAGAATGCCACCGTGTAACTGCCGCACATAACAGACAACAGGAACCCGTAGCACATTCCTCCCACTCCTTGAAGGAACAGGAGGACCCCGCAGGTTATTACGGATCCTTTGAACGGGAGACTGTATCCCATAAACGCTAGCGCCATTATCTCTACAGTCTGTGGAAAATATTGTTGTTACTGTTTATTTTTTCAAAAAATCCTGACCAGCTGATTAAATATGATGTTGGATTTAAAATAATTAACAAGTCGTACTTTTTCTTTTCTTTTAATATTTTTACATTTTATTTATTGATTTGTGGAACTATAGTTTTGAAATATTTTTTGAGCAACATTTAATGGTAAGTTTGTTTTGGAAATATTTTTTTTTACATAGTGACCTTCAAATATTTGGTTTTTAAACTTTGTCCGTTGAAGTATCACTTCCACTATGTGTCCCAGCTCACATTTCGATTTTTTGTCATCACAGTTAGTTACTAGCAATTTCGCTATGTGCCTATGAACATACATAACATAATAAAATAGTAGATTTTACAACGAGTGCACAAAACGAACCATTTTTATCCGAGACTTTTATCACTTCTTTGTCGAGGATAAAATGGTTTTGTGGACGAATTATAAACTCTGCATTTCATTTCGATTGCGAGGAAATAAAACAGTGGTATAACATAACATTTCTTTAATCAATATTCAAAGTAAAATTAGTACAGTTTTGAATACTGAAGGACATTTTTTTTCCCGGCATATTAACGGTATTTTTCAGAATTTGTGAAGGTGACATAATGTGAGAAGATGGCGTATTATGGCTCTGACGACATTAACAAAATTATCGTAAACTTTGAGATATTTGTCCCGAGACTTTGGCGGTGATATCTGTTGCACAACTCTCTGTGCATTAATTTCCATAAGCGTATTAGAGAGTGCTAAATCCTCTTCTTCACTGGACATTTATAATAATTTTAGCAAATTTGAAGAAGTAAATAAACGCACGAAAAAACAAGACCTGTTTCCCGCCGCTTTTTTTTAATCTTATGACATTGATATTAGGCTTGGGCTCCAGACCTATACAGCCTACTATTAAATTAATTTTGTAATATATATATTTTTTTAATTAATTAAATAACCTACCGTATTTTAATTTTAATATCTTTTATGTCTTAAAAAACACATGAGGCAAATAAATTAAAGTAAATAGAATAAAATAACAAATTCTATCTCTGAACTTTTTATTGTGTTTGGCTGTATAGCCCATTTTCTTTGCCTTAATATAGATACATTTATGAGTAGATACGTGAATGCACTTGTATCGTGCACAAATAAGCAATTTCTTCTGAAATTATGATCATCATGAGAAGTAAAAAATATTAAAAGATGCAGCTACGTTTCTAAAACGCTAAACCTATTTGAAAAGAAAATATTTGACTACGAGTATGGATGATCACAAACCTGTAGTAATATAACTGCAGATTGCAGCACGATGTGGACTTCCAGCATCTCCTTGGGCTGAACTCCGGCCACGGCACTTCGCTCCCAGATTCCTTCCAGCCGGTCAGATATCATCAAAGTGGAGGTTACTATGGCTGGTAAGAAGTACAGGATACTGTGGGGGAAATATAAATTATTAGTTTCCAAATGTTTTGAGCCTTTTTCTCGTCTTTAAACAATTCGACACGTGTTTCGCCTGACTAGGTATCCTCAGGAGATATTGACTCGCCAAACTCTGGCACGAGACTGACGAGTATTGGCGGAATTAACACACAGAAGGCTCAAAACATTTGGATAATTATGGATTTCCGCAAAGTAACGCCTACTTCAATATTTTTTTATAAATTATTAGGGTTAGTAAAGACGAATATAGTGGATATTCATGTTGAATGACAAAATTCCTTGAGGTATTTCAATGTGTGTACGATCCGAGAGCAATATCGGGGGTCAAGTTAAG
This sequence comes from Leptidea sinapis, assembly GCF_905404315.1. Lineage (NCBI taxonomy): Eukaryota > Metazoa > Arthropoda > Insecta > Lepidoptera > Pieridae > Leptidea > Leptidea sinapis. The sequence goes on from NC_066268.1 coordinate 7,213,794, forward strand.
TCTGTCTATCCATTGAAAGTTAATTTACTGTGTATTTTTTAAACTTTTTAATAAAAACTTTCTTGTTTACCGATTTAAATCTATTAAAGGGCAATTTTTGCAGGCAAAATGGTAAATGTCTTTATTCATATTCATATCTATATATTCTTTAGTTGTCTTCTGATGAATTCTTATCTATACCCTATATCTCCTGAAATTTCCCGTCCTACTTCCTTTAAATGTCTCCTCTCCCTTGTTTTTACTCTATGTGTAAAAATTATGTGTAATAAATAAATATGTTAAGCAAAAACACTTTACCAATAAGTAACTTTCCTAAAACTAACATAAGTAAGTATGTTTATCTATTACTTGACATTGGCTAAATTGTGGTGACCCGCAAAGGCAACAAGAGAATAATTAACTTTCATTTTTTTTAAAATAATACTACTTACGTGACCATAATCCCCGGCGCCATGTATGAGACCATTTCTACATCCTTTCTGCCGTAGATTGGTTCCTCGAATCTGACTGGAATCTGTTTTAAATACAAGATTTACTGTTTCACTTATTTTTATGTTTTAATTATTTTACTGTTTATTCTGCAGGTACTAATAAAAAAGAGTTATCAATGGAACCATGTTCTCTTCTTCTGTCAAAGTGTAAGTGGGAGAAACTTATATAGACGCTTTCACGCCTAAACCATCGAACCGATTTTAATAAAATTTAATACAGAGATGGACTAGAGCTGGAAAAATGACATAGGCTACCTTTTATTGCAAAAAAATAAATAGAGGGGTTTAAATAGCGGATGGCAGTTTGTACGGGAATTTGTCATTATCGAAGATAATACCATGAAACTTTGTATAAGCCTAAAAGATAAAAAATATGCCCAAAGCGGACGAAGTCGCGGGTAAAAGCTAGTATATATACAGCTCTTTAAAATCTAAACAATTTGTTATTTTGAAAGTGATAATACTCGCTACTGGCATAAATTATACAAATTAAATTTCTAAATAAAATTTATGAACGATGCGGAACGCGACCCCGCGACCTCTCAGGTTCCGTCCGAGCGCTCTTTCCAACTGAGCCAATCGTTCGCGTACGCATGGACCGTAAATTTTGGTATATCTTGTATAAATTTAATTTAAGTATATAATAAATCCCACAAGTTAGGTCGTGTGGTCTTAAGCGCAAAACTGTTTTTTTTTTAAATAAAATAATTAAAATGTTGATATCGATAGAATACCTGCACAAGATCTTCGTTCCTGTCGCACGCCTTCATAGCCCGCTTGGTGAAGTACTCGTACGATTTGAGGATTTCGCGTTTGAGAAAGTTTGATATCTGATAGTCTGTAACATTATCATCATTATCTTAGACTGTTATAGTATTACTAGTGGGAGGCTCCTTTGCACAGGATTCCGGCTAGATTATGGGTACCACAACGGCGCCTATTTCTGCCTTGAAGCAGTAATGTGTAAGTATTACTGTGTTTCGGTCTGAAGGGCGCCGTAGCTAGTAAAAATATTGGACATCTGTCCGGTCCTAGTTACCATTAACCATTTGTCTATAACCATTACAGGACTGGTCCGAGTAACCATTTTAACCATTATAACCAATTACTATTAATCCGAGATCCGCGTACTCACAAGCAGAACCATTAATTATAGTTATTTAGCAAGTGTCATAGATTAGTTTAGTACCTTAAGTAAATAAATATTTTGACCATAGAAACCAATAAATATATATATCTACCCCTAAGTGCACCCCTTTTCAGCATCTATTACGTCAAGTATTATATTAATATTAGTATTAACATCTTATGTCTCAAGGTGACGAGCGCAGTTGTAGTGCCGCTTAGAATTTTTCGGGGTTTTTAAGAATCTTGAGCGGCACTGCATTGTAATGGGCAGGGCGTATCAATTACCATGAGCTGAACGTCCTGCTCATCTCGTCCCTTCTTTTCATAAAAAAAAGGTATATTTTGAGAATGTATATATTATGTAGGTATGTTCACCAGGTCAAAGTCACATAAACTTTATACAATTAGGCTTAAACTAAGCGCTTTTAAAGTGTGACTATAAATATTACCTACTTTTAAATTAAAGTTCGAAAAAAGCAGAGCTCGTGAGGAAAATATTGGGACTAGATTGTGATTATTTTATAGCGATACAAATGATTGTACAATATTGTATATTTTTATTGAAAAGAGCGCAAAAAAAGAATGCTGGGAGCGTTTCTTGCGCCGCTTCTTCTCTCTCAGAGCGCCATTTGTTTCCGAAGCGGTAGTAGTATCTAGTAGTTATTAGAAATGACATCAAAAAGAATTCTAAGGGAATCAATTTTGAGAAAATAAATGCCTTTTATGCCTTTATTACAACTTACAAGAAACTCTACGGCCACTTAACTAATATAGGAGCGCAGCGGTGAACAATCCATGATATAAGCCGTGAGTTAACCAAAAGTTACTTACCAGTCATATCCAGCCAGATGCTAATAGTACTGTCATCAACGACATCATCTTCCACGTAACCGTCGGTGGCCCTTTGTCCAAGGGCTGTGCTGAAGTTGCGAGGAAAATATAATGCTCCGTATATCGTTCTGGTAGCTACAGCGGACTTAGCTGCCTCTGTTGTATTGTAATATTTCTGAAAATGGGAGTTTTTAATGATAAAAAATAAACAAAATGTACAAGTTAAACATATATTTACCAGGCTCTTTGCACAGGATGCCGGCTAGATTATGGGTACCACAACGGCACCTATTTCTGCCGTGCAGCAGTAATGTGTAAGCATTACTGTGTTTCGGTGTGAAGGGCGCCGTAGCTAAAGAAATTACTGGGCAAATGAGACCAAACATCTTATGTCTCAAGGTGACGAACGCAATTGTAGTGTGGTTCAGAATTTTTGGGTTTAGCAATAATCCTGAGCGGCACCGCATTGTGGCAATGGGCAGGGGTTATTAATTATCATTAGATTAATGTCCTGCTAGTCTCTTCCCTTATTTTCATAAAAAAAATATTTTCCATTTAACATTATTATTTAGGAAAAGTTGAACTCTTTTAATTAATAATCATTTACAGAATCTGCAATGTGATGCAACACGAGCATTACACCATCAGGACCCAGTGCTCTGTGAACGGATAGATCACTTGGCGTTGCGTAGAGAGGTCGCTTCATTGTGTGTCTTCTACCGCATTTATCACGAGTGTTTCGAAGAGCTGTTTCACGTGATTCCTGCCGCCGAATTCCACCTTCGCACGACACGCCACAAATTAGGATATCATACCCGAATACCGGATATCAAAGCTGTGGAATGTGCTTCCTTGTGCGGTGTTTCCGGGACGTTACGACATGGGTACCTTCAAGAAAAACAAGTACACCATCCTTAAAGGCCGACAACGCTCCTATGATTCCTCTGGTGTTGCATGAGAATGTGGGGGGTAGTGATCAGTTAACACCAGGTGACCCGTACGCTCATTTGTCCTCCTTTTCCATAAAAATGACAATTTGTGTAAAAAAAACGTGTGCGTCTCGTGACGCCCGACAGAAGTGACTTAAACTAATCTTAGTAATTATTATTTATCTGTTTAATATTGAAGTTCTATAATTTGAGAAAAGCTTCGGTTATTACTTTTTTAAATGTATATTAATATGATAATGTAAGGAAAGGTTATTTATAAATATAATCTATTGTTGATTATAGAATATATTTTTCACCTCTCCAGCACGAAAAGGGCGGTATTGCTACGCGAAAACTCGCAGCAAAAACGGTTTTTGCTGCGAGCGTGAGGCAAGTGTAGAGAGATTTAAATTTCGAACAGCTCTTGACCATAATATATCCGGGAATTATTCCGCGGTAAAAAAATAAACAATGCGATCCAGTGCGTTTGAAACTCATTTTAGCCTAGCGTATTATCTCATTGTCACAAAAATGTATTATGTCACTTATCGAAATTTAGGTTTATAAATTTTTCAACTTTTGATTTTTTTATGAGGGTTTGATATTTATAATAAACAGTGTTAAATATTATCTTAATAGTTTCTCGTACTAACACTTAACACTTTTCTCGCTATTCGATGTGAAAAGTTGTATGTTTCACATGAGAGCAAATTTTTTTTGTCCCGTTTTTTTTGTCTATATTAGAATCTACTTCGACAATTCGAGATTTAAAGTCAGCACTTGCAGCAAAAAATAACTTTGCTCACTTGTTGAACAAATAACTATTATTCTTAGTTACAATTCTTGAATATGTATATTAGAATTATTATATAGAATTAGAATTTTGTGTATGAACATTATTAGTATCATAATATTTTTATTCTATAAAAGTAACAATTGGTTAGAGTGAGAGAGGAGGAGCCTGCCTACCGCTGCCGTATGCGTGAGTGAAAGGGAAACCGGACAGAATGGCGCCGTAACGCGTTACGTTACGAAGCTGTTTACCATCTCATAAGAAGCTATTCGCTTCAAAATCCGAATCTTGAAATTTTGATGAAAAACCAATTGAAATATACTCACAATAAATAGGTTCCGTTTTTCCATTTCGTTGAGGAACCAACAACTCAGCATGTGGTAGTCGCAAGTCAGATCTTCATTTATCGTTACGCTTGATAAACTATTGTTCATACACATCTGTATGCCATCTGTAAAAGTACATATAAATATATTAATTATTTATCTGCAGTCTGTACGCTTAGATCATTTATACGACTGGATAGACTGTGATAGCGGTGAAAATGTCGTAAAGATTGAGGCTGACAGTTAACCTCTATTTTGATCTATGCACGCATATTAAAAGGCATAAAAGGCATTTATTTTCTCCCAATTGATTCCTTTAGAATTCTTTTTGATGTTATTTCTAATAACTACTAGATACTACTACCGCTTCGGAAACAAATGGCGCTCTGAGAGAGAAGAAGCGGTGCAAGAAACTCTCCCAGCATTCTTGTTTTGCGCTCTTTTCAGTAAAAATATACAATATTGTACAATCAATTCTATCGCTATAAAATAATCACAATCTAGTCCCAGGCTGTCCGATCATTTAGATATTCAGCAGTGGAGTAATAGGATTTACGACAGAGCCATTTTTTTATAAAACATTTTTTTTTTATAGATAATGCCTGAACAGTGGCTGGGACTTTATTATAGAAGTGTATACATTTACCCTTAAAGCTATTATGTATCTTATGAAGCCTACTAGAATTAGTTACAAGCAATCCCTTATTTCTAGTGTTATAATAATTAAAATCACTATTAAGAGCAAAAAGGAGACGATTTTTGTGAACGTATATTAAATTTTCATAAATGTACTGAGAATGAACAGTCATAATATTTATTTCTTTAAATTCTTCTTTGAGACTGTCTATAACCAAGCTGATATATAGCACGAACAGCTCTCTTATCCAGAGCAAACACTATATCAATGTCAGCAGCATGACCCCATAGTAAAATACCGTACGTCATGATGCTGTGAAAATAACTGAAGTACACTAATCTAGCGGTCGCAACATTCGTGTACTCTCTAATCTTTCTAACTGCATATGCCGCAGAGCTGAGTCTATCTGCTAGATGGGCAAGCTAAAAGCCGCTATCCCCAGAAATCGCCAGAATAGCGCATAATTGAAACCATTTCTTGACGGTTTATTTAAAGCCTATATTTTTACAAAAAAATAATTGCCATTGCCAATCTAGCCATTTGCGCTTTTATAATAAACTCCCAAGTGATATGCTTAATCTGATAGTAAAAAATTTAAAAATTCAATTAAACGAAAACTTTATAAAAAAGCTTACTATAAAATGGACGTAGTTCCTGAAAGACTTCCCAAGCCACAAACATCACATTTTAAGGAATTCGTGTTTAAAATTTAATAAATGTTAGTAGTGTATTCCATACATGTGGGTTGGGCTACTAAGTCATGATACTTTTTAAAGAGTGACAGTATGGCTGCCATTTTTTATCAGTTCGTTAATATGAATCACGTGACCAGTTTTGTGTTCTTAAATCAATTTCCACATGATTGTGGTTTGGAACGTTTTTCTGGAATTACGTCCAAATAACGGATTACTTAGATGATAAAAATGCTTGGGATCTGTTTTGATAAAACAAAACATTTTAATTTTCTACAGTATATTTTATTTTTACAAACTACTTTATGTAGCTCTTATGATTATAAGAAACCAAAAATTGAAGATTCAAAATGATCAAATATAATTTAAAATGTATAAAGATATTTTGACTTTGACTTCTCATGCCTAAGTTACTTCAGTTGGTGCTGCTTCCAGTTCTGAAGACGGCAAACGTCGCAAATATGTCGGTCTCAGTGAGTCATACATTTTATGTCGTTTAGTGTGGAGTCACTTGGCCCGTGGGGCCCAGAGCCGCGGAGAATGTACAAAGTACTATCTACGCGCCTCAATAGTGCTACTGGTAACCCAAGCACTGACAGCTCTTTCAGTCAACGGATCAGCCTAGGTATCCAACGAGGAAATGCTGCCAGTATTCTTGGTACATTTCCCCGTAACGATATTTTTAATTTCTGTGTTGTTTGTATAAAATATAATGTATAATCGCAAGGATTGAATTATAAACTTACTTGGAATTCCAGATATTTCGTCGTTAACAACAGCTAGATTTAAATCACTTGGATCATGACCGACTGCAGTGAAGAACGCCACACACTGTATTATTGGAAATAATACCGAGAATATTAAACCACTGAAACAATATATATATATAAAATTAATAAACATATTAAATAATCTTAGATCAGCCGATCTATTTGACCGCGTGCAACGCAGAGCAGCTCGAATTGTCAGGGACCTAGTGCTCTGTGAATGGCTGGATCACTTGGCGTTGCGTAGAGACGTCGCTTTATTGTGTGTCTTTTACCACATTTATCACGGGGAGTGCTCCGCTGTTTCACCTGATTCCTACCGCCGAATTCCACCTTCGCACGATACGCTACAAAATAGGATATCATCCACACCATCTGGATGTGTGGTAGTCCTCCACAATGAGGTTTCCAAGGAGCTTTCTTCCACGTACTACAAAGCTGTGGAATGAGTTTCCTCGTGCGGTGTTTCCGGGACGATACGACATTGGTACCTTCAAAAATAGCGCGTACACCTTCTGTAAAGGCCAGCAACGCTCCTGTTATTCATCAGGTGTTGCAAGAGAATGTAAGCGGCGGTGATCACTTAACACCAGGTAATCCGTACGCTCGTTTATCCTCCTTTTCCATAAAAAAGATATTACATATTTCTAGAGAACCGCTGAAAACATGCCAGGTTTATTACTATAGTGTGCGTGACAAGCCACGTCTTACACTTGCGATTTGTATAAGTGTGCGTGCATTGCTCTAAATAGAAGTTAACCGTCAGCTTCATTTTTTTTGACGTTTTCAAAGCTGTCAGTATATCTAGACATTGATCTAAGTTTAAAATAATACAAGTGTGCTTTGCTGATTGTTATATTAGTCTGTTTTATTGTTAAATAGGTTTGTTTTATATCTTTTTTCGTTTCCCGAGGAAATTATAAGGTTTATTAAAATAAAACTGGTTCAATGAAAAAAATTGCGAATTCACGAAACTCTATTAAGGAACCTTAGATAATTTATACGTCTAGATAGAGCCTCGTGCTGTTAGGCAACGCATGACAACTGGCCAGTTTTATTACTTTAGTGTGCATGACAGATACGTCAGTCACTTTGTTTTAGTGTGCGTGCTTTGCTGAAAATAGAGGCCAAAAGTGCGCCGCTATTATAACGTATAAATTATTTAAGCAAATAATTATAATATTTATTTATTCATTTTAAATTAATTAATACGGATAATACCATTATTATGTTATAATAAGTCTCAATCACTGATCAAGCTAAATCTATAAATATTTTTAAGGTTTTATTAAAAAACCGTTCTTTATATTTTGTAAAAGATTTTTCATTTTCACGGCCATTTTAGGACTCGCGCTGAACAATACACACTGCCAAAATTTCAGCTATTTAAGCTGTTGTGGTTTATTATATACACTCATGGAGGCTTACAATATACATTGTAATGACATACTAGTACAATGCACGATAAAGCAAAAAGCGTATTTTGAAAAGAGAACAATCAATTAATACTAGAATTTCTTGCGCTGTTTCTACATTCTCAGAGCGACATTTGTTACAGAAGCATAATATAAATGTAAAATTTTGGAGAAAATGTAAAATGCTCTTGATTCTTTTCCTACTGAAGAATTTTTTTTCCTATTGATCATGTGGCCTAAGCCCTGATAGAAAGAAAACACGAAACAAAAGATATTCACGCGATAGAAGTATATATAAACTTAATATTAAAACGAGGCGAGGTTAATATATGAAATACATTTTTTTTTATTTATAGTACGTTTTTATATTTTGCTTGTATTAGCCCCGCGCGTTGATACAAGGACGGAACCTTGTTATATTAACGTCTGCATGATTCTCAACGCGCGGAGTTTATGTATCGTAACTTTATCTTACCTCGGTTGCCTGGAGAACTGTTGTATGCTTTTAATAAATACGGCCTTATAGCGATTCTTTGGTTTGCTCTTAAGAGTTTGCGGGGATTCCTTTTCGGTTAAAATCTGTAAAAAATGTTAAATTTTTACCCCTTATTCATAATAGTCTGCTAACTTAAAGCATTGCTAATTCTCACTCTGTCTTCTTCTATTGACCTAAGTCAGAATGAGAAAAAACACTCCTAAGCGGCTGTTTAAGGTTAGCGGACCATTATGAATAAGGGGGTTATTAGTTTGGTCTGATACTTGTAGTCCATAGCCACGAACAATTCATCTCTCGGTTGCAAAATTCTATTTGTAAAGGCTTTCATATTTTTTTTTGTAAAAAGTCCTCCGATTAGAAGCACCCTAAGCTTTAACAACCTGTATAGAAATTAATTTTTCATACGACTACACATAATTTTAAGGTACTCCGCATACGAAGATAGACGGGGATTTTCGAGTTGAACGCGCAAAGCCCCGAATCCGAAAGCCCTTTTTTAATATTGCACCAATATGGGCTCAGTAATTAGGCTCACTCCAGTCAAAGCATTTGCATTAAGAGATAAGTTCTCGTATGTAAGTTGTCTTTTTGTGTACTGACGCGGATCACATGAAATTTTTCGATGTTTAAGCTCATGCGGTTTTACAACATCTGATTACTAAATACAAGTTAGTCTCAGTCATTGGTGAGGGTTCTCATCAATTGAATTTATTTGTCTTTAAAATTTAAGATTTTAAGCGAAACAAATGTTTATTGTTGATAATAAAGTTGAAGTTGAAAAATAAAGGTCCCTATGCGAGCCCTGCGGGACACCTGACAGAGGGGCAAAAGGCTTACACGAATAGAATATAGAATGACAGCAATAGATTTACGATTTTCATATAACATTTCCACTCTTTTTAAGAAGATACTCCAGAAGTTTAAAGATTGTGAATGAGTAGTATAGTAGAATGAGTAAGTACGTGATTAACTTTATCTAAAGCCTTGCTGACATCAGTATAAATAGTATCAAGTCCATGACCCACATCCTCAGCTACGTAAAGGACACAAGGCTTGTAGCAGCAGATCTTCAGTTATAATAGATTGGCTTAAAAATAATGAGAGAATCGGATACAACAGAGCCTCAAATACTATAATATTCAACCTCTTTCGGAGATTACAAGAGATCTGTTTTTTAGAAGATGGAAATAAATACCACTAGTATCAAGAGAATTATTAAATGATTTTTTTTGGCAGTCAAGCAATTTTGGTGCTTATTTTTACAAACATAAATTCAAAAACTCTATCTTTATGATATAAGAACAAATATAGATAAACGCAGATGTAGATTAGATACATACGTCTCGACTGCTGGTGACGGCGTTGAAATCTTCCGCCGAGTCAAATCTTCTTTCGTTAACAGTTTCTGGTATCACATCAGGAGAAGTAGTAAGCGCTGTAATGTTGTGATGATTAGATTTTAATTTTAACGTTTTATTATGTTTGGAAATATGTATTATGATATAAGGTTAGTCCGGAATTTAAAAGCAGATTCTTATAATACAAATAGCTTAATCTAATGCCGGGTTCACATCTTGTCTTGTATATAAAATTCTAGTGTCCCGGTGTTTGTTACCAAACTCCTTCAAAACGGCTAAGCCAATTGGTTTGAAAATTTGTGTGTATATCGGGTAGGTCTGAGAATCGGCCAACATCTATTTTTCATACCCCTAAATGATAAGGGTGACCCACCCCTAAATATATTTTTTATTTTTATTTTATTATGATTCAACATTAAAAAATACATACAACTTGAAATTTGCGCCCTACGTTCTACGTTCTGCAACTATTTTTGTATCGCGTATTTTTATATTATTCTGTTCCATCCACAAATCCGTTATAGGGTTGTAAGATGGCCATTGAATACAATAATTGTAATTTGATAGGTCTGAGAATAGGTCGTCGTCTATTTTTATACCCAAAAAATTTTACTTATTGATATTTTTATTTATTTTAAAATACATTATTTCTTTAAGAAGTACAGCGTTTGCTGGGTCAGCTAGTAATATTATAAAGAAGAGAAGAATGTGTCACCATTCATTTAAGATATACTAGTATCGTAGAGAAACAGAACGTGCGAGAGAGATGAATATCTCTAACGGAGATACAATAATATAGAAAAGGTAAGCGAATCTATTTTAACTGTAACAGATTTTGATTGACAAGTCATAAAAAACATAGTAGGGATTGATACTTACGTTTTAATAAATAGTCAGCCACGCTTGGCACCTAATTATTGTGAATATCAAGGAACTAGCTAACGCACACATTGACAAATTCTTCACGCATTGTAGGGCTGTCAGTTTGTCTACATGCTAGTATATTCTAATTCTGTGTATAGAAAACATATAATACCAATACGTCACCCATACATTTTTTTATGAAAATAAGGAACGAGACGAGCAGGACGTTGAGCTGATGGTAATTGAAACGCCATGCCTATTACAACACCCTGCCACTCAGGATTCTTGAAAAGCCCCAAAAATTCTGAGCGGCACTACAATTGCGCTCGTCACCTTGAGACATAAGATGTAGTCTCATTTGCCCAGTAATTTCACCAGCTAAGGCGCCCTTCAGACCGGTAATGTTTACATATTACTGTTTCATACCCATAATCTAGCCGGCATCCTGTGCAAAGGACCCTCCCACTGGTAAAATGGACTGACAACTTCTTATTAGTGGTGTTGGGGTCATTGATATACTTAGATAGAAATCAGTACTTACTAGATCTTCTTCTGATTCCTCTAGAAATTCTCTCGTTCTGTCGCAGCGCCATTTTCAAGAAAGCATCTTCTAAGGTATCACAGTCGAATTTTCTCAGTATTTCGTTGGGAGAATCTTCAGCTAACAGTTGACCGTCTCGCAGTAAAGCGATCTGTGGAGATTTAAATTCAAATTTAAAATTCAAATATTTTTAACAAAATAAGATGTGACATCACTTATTGAAAGTAAAAAAAAATCCACCCATCCCAAAATGAATGCCTCAGGCCTGAGAATAACGGGCGCAACAAACTCAGCGGGCTTTTTTTTCATCAAAAAATATGTTTACAAAGTAACATTGCTCAATTAAATTTATTATTTCGCTCCATTTCCAATTTATGGTATCATTAAGAAATTCATTTATGTTATAGTAACATTTACCACACAAACGTTTTTAACAATTATTTTTAATAACGTAATACTTTTCTTTTGAATATTTTCTGGGATCTTGTTGTAAAGGCATATACATCGTGCCACAAAAGACTTACTAACTCTAGCCGACTAGAAGGCATTATAAGCTAATGTCTGTTCCTGGTGTAAACATTTTTAATTAATGAGACTTAGATCTTCGATGTGACAGCTATGAAAACGTCGAAAAAATGGAGGTTGCAAGTTAACCTCTACTTTGAGCAATGCACGCACACCTCAAAGTGACATACAAAGCGCGAGTATAAGTAGTTTGTCACGCACACTAAAGTAATAGACCTGGCATGTTTTCATCGGTTGTCTAGCAACGAAAGGCTCTATGTACGTATAATTATCTAAGGATTGAGACATCTATATATCATATTATGAACAGCAATTATTTGAAGTGAAAATTGCTTCCAACCTTCACTGAACCGGAACCCTTCTGTAGTGTCCAAGAATCCTTAATCATACATACAATAATATCATAGAGTGGTTTATGGAGGGGTTTAGTAGCCTTATTGAGGCGCCCAGATAGTACTTTGTACATTCTCCGCGTCTACGGGCTAAGGGTCTCGACACCAACCGACTCGACACAAAGATGTATGACTCATTGAAACCGACATATTTGCAACGCTTGCTGTCTTCGGCAGTCGAAGCAGCAGCCCCAGCACCGATTAAATCATACTACTTTGATTGGTGATTTTGTCATACTAACATCACTAAGATGGCCGCCAGTCCTAGTCTCACGGTGCGGGGATTGTACAATTATTATTAATTTTCCATCTACTTACAACAATCATAACATGCACATAGTCCCTCTACCGACACAAATGTTACACGAATACAATATGAAACATAACACTTCTTCCAAGCAGGCTGTTCAACGTGAAAGAGTACGACCAAAATACTCCAAAGGAAAAAAACAAAACAACATCAAGAACAGAAATAATAATAATGATGATGAAAAAAAAAATCGCCGTTTTAAACAGATTGTAATACAATAACGTCAGGACTATTTTGAAGAACTAGGATGCGACCATTTTAAATAACCAAACAAAAGAAAATGAAAAATTGATGTATTTCTACAAAACTTACAACAATAAGACCTCCAATAATTAAAGAGTGTGACTAAAAATCAAATAAAAATCCTACATTATAATTGCAAACAATGAAAAGTCATTTTAATTTAATTGATTTGTTTCGTTTGAGTTTATTTTTACTTAACGGATTTAAGTATAATATATGCTTGCTACATGCTACAAGCTTATTGGGTATTCGAGTTTCGACGTATTCCCGTTAGGAGGTAATAGGGGTGACTATTTTCGATCATTTTAATCCCCCTATGCAATATGCAAAAGTGATCACATTTTTTACCGAACCACCAAATGACGAACTTACGAAAATTTTGGACCTATGAAATGTTTCACCTCCTCGAAGTCGTGCCATTGGCTACAAGGCAAAAGATGATATATTTTAAGTAGTATACCAGCAAGACGGATGTCCTGTACATTTTGGTGTCAATGTTAGGCGATAGCAATTTTCCTAATCATTAGGATATGGCGAGTAGGATTTCGTTTGCCTGCCCTGCCTAGTTTATTCAAAATAAGTGAAAATTAAACATAATAAAAAAAAGTATAAATATAAACCTCATTTATCTTCAGATTCATTAAAACTATTAAACAGTGTTTGATAAACAACGGTTATTTATCAATATTAAAACCACTATAGTTATTGGTCCATATTTAAAAATACGAGACGAAAAACGATATTTCAATATTTCTTTTTATTATTATTTGTTGCAATCTATCAATCTTGCAGATATTTCAGATCCGTTTATTCTCGTTGTGCCTCTCAGAGAAGGTCTTGAGGAATCTTTCTTTCTAGTCAACTTTCTTTCTAGTTTGGGCGTTCATAAGATGGCTCATTAGCACATCATTTCAAGATTTCCTTAAAAACTTAAAATACGTTATGGCTTGCAGATTATTTAAAAACATCACCGTTTTCTTAGTTCGTTGTAAGAACAATGCATAACAACTAGGAACTTATTTCAAAGACACTGAAAAAAAAAATACCACAAAGGAAGCAGGTGGAAATTCGTACCCAAATTAAACTTAACGTCATTCTAAAATTTACATTAAATTAATAAAAACAACACACAATGTACATACAACAAAAAATTCAAATTAAAATAAATTTTTGAGGCAGTAACAGTAAACTGTTAATAACAGTAGTAATAACAATGAACATTTTAAAATAAGTAACAATTATGACAGTTTGTAAGTTAAGCTAATGAAGGTTGTTGCTCGGAGTGATTATTCCGCATCGCATTTGCTGCGATTATAATTCTTGTTTTGAGTTCTTCTGTGGATGACACAGGCAAGATGTCGTAAAATAGGGGTTTCATGGGACCCCAGAGATGGAAATCAAACGTAAATTCCGGACCCTTTGCCTGCAAAGAGTCCGGAATGTGGTCTGCCACGCAATGGGTCTTCCTCGCCCTATCCAATGAGTAGGATATCGAGCCATCGCCTAACATATATTTACCAGTGGGGGAGTGAGTGAGTTTCCTTTGCACAGGATGCTGGCTAGATTATCGGTACCACAACGGTGCCTATTTCTGCCGTAAAGCAGTAATGTGTGAAAATTACTGTATTTCGGTTTGAAGGGCGCACTAGCTTGTGAAATTACCGGGAAAATGAGACTTGACATCTTACGTCTCAAGGTGACGAGCGCAATTGTATTGCCGCTCAGAATTTTTGGGTTCTTCAAGAATCCTAAGCGGCACTGTAGTGGGCAGCGTCATTACCATTAGCTGAACGTCCTGCTCGTCTCGTCCCTTATTTTCTTAAAAAAAATCGCCTAACGTTAAGACCGAAATCTGCAGGACATTAATTTTGAGGCGGTCAAACTTTTCATATGTGAAAAAATTTTCGTAAATTTTTCCCATCCCGGTTGAAATGGTTCCCTTTTGCATAATGCATATGGGGGTTTAAATTATCGCACATATTCACCCCTATCACGTCCTAACAGGAATACTCGCATATAGAATTACCAATACTTTAATTAGTCTACGCTACACGTCTTCTATATATATCTAAATAAATCGTCATCCTTAATACATCTCTTCTCAAAAAATCAAAAATTTGGCAGTAAGAAACTTTTCAACTTTTAACTTCAAATATTAACTTAAAACAAAGTAAAGGTGAAAGTATAAGTTATTTTCTACGACTTCCCGCAATTATAATGAGATGAGCCTGATGATTATGTAATAAGATAATTACCATTACAATCATTTACTGTCGGTGGTGCAATAAGTTGTAAGTACCATTGACTCTCACAACAGTGAGCCCGCCACGAAAAATGTGTTTGGAATTGGATTTTAAGTGGTAAGTGACCCTGTCTACTCAGCTAGAGGTCTCGGGTTCGAATCCCGATATGTGTAAACATTTATATGATGAATAATATGAATGTTTGTTTCTGAGTTTGGGATGGATGTTTATAAGTATTTATATATGTTTAAGTATATCGTATTAAAAGGCATAACGGCATTTATTTTCTCAAAATTGATTCCTTTAGAATTCTTTTTGATGTCATTTCTAATTGGCGCTCTGAGAGAGAAGAAGCGGCGCAAGAAACTCTCCTAGCATTCTTTTTTTGCGCTCTTTTCAATAAAAATATACAATATTGTACAGTCATTTTTATTGCTATAAAAAAATCACAGTCTAGTCCCAGGCTGTCCGATCACTTAGATATTCAGCAGTGGAGTAATAGGATTTACGACAGAGCCATTTTTTTTATAAAACATTTAAATTTATTTATAGATAATGCCTGAACAGTGGCTGGGACTTTATTATAGAAGTGTATACATTTACCCTTAAAGCTATTATGTATCTTATGAAGCCTACTAGAATTAGTTACAAGCAATCCCTTATTTCTAGTGTTATAATAATTAAAATCACTATTAACATCAATAAATATTAAATATAATTATCGTTGTTTGTTGTATGGGTACAAAACCTATAGTACCAGGCTATGCCTAGGTTGGGGCAAGATAAGTTGTGTAAAAGTGTGCAAATATTTATTTTTATTTTATTATTATTAATTAAGAATCGGACATAATATGTTTGTCAACAAGTTCAAAAGCGTGTTAATTCTTGACACAGCTCCTTAAAATATGACCTATGGCTGATTCTATTCGAAATAACGTCTAGAAAAATATATCGAGAATATGTATTAGCATGTAAAAAATTGCAATTGTTAACATATACATGAAAAAAAGATAGGTATTAGTTTTTCGTTAAAATTTTATTAGTATTGAAGGTACTTTATAAAAAGATCCTTTAAAAAGAGAAAACACTATTATTTATAGTCACTATTAATTATAGTTTATATATTTATATTTCAACTCAACTCAGAAAAATATGTCTCCGCGCGGCCGTGAAAATATATTTCTTTTAGTAACGAATATAAATTTTAATAAATATGGTATCACCCAGACACCTGGTAGAATAAATCCATGTGAAACCAATTTTTAAGTCAGTTTTTAAAAAGCTATACTATAATTTGTTAATTAACTATTTTATTTCCGATTTAGGTTATGCATCTAAACTGATTAAGTACATAAAAGTTTATATAATTAATCTAAAAATGTTTGACTTCGTGCAGCTTCTTATACATAATTTGCGATTAAAGTTTATTAATGTTTATAATATAGGGCAGGCAATAAGTTCAATGAAACCTCTAAGTACATAAACATTGATCTATTCAACACAAGTGTGGCAACGGCGAGACGGCTACTGAACAGGGATTTTTTTGATTAGGTAGTATTGGATAATGTTGTACAAGTTAGTTGATAATTTATAGTAATGTTATAGGAGTTGTAATTGGTATGCATATTATGTTCACATATATTGTGCTAATTGTATTATAGTGTATCTAGTTTATATATAATATTGGCTGTAGGTATGTTGGATTATGGGCTGGTGTATCGCACACATATGTAACTATCCAATTATATACACGTGGGATTCTATAAATGGCTAGCTATGACTATTAAGATTGTTTTGTAATGTTATGAAAGCTGTTGAATCTCCTAATATATAATAAATAAATAAATAAATTTCGTTTAAATAACATTTTTTTAAAGCTAACAAAAATTGCAAAAAATTTTTTTTATCGCGTGATCTTACTCGTATGTGAAACGAGCAAAGTGTATTTTTTATATATTCCACATTTCTCATTGGATCTAGTGCGGAATTCCACACAGACGAAGTCGCGGACGCGGACATAAGCTATAACAATATAAGTATTAATGAGGTGAATCACACAACGGCCATGGGGCGTGGAATCATTAGCATAATTGAATAATACTTTAATCGCACTCAACAATAATTATAATGAAGTACGGATTAGGGCAATAACAATATCATAATTCGCGCCACATCCTGTATTCGTTGTAATATTTCTATATGATGAGCTTTTTTTATGACAATAAGGGACGAGACTAACAGGAAGTTCAGCTGATGGTAATTGATACGCCCTGCCCATTACAATGCAGTGCCGCTCAGGATTCTTGAAAAATCCATAAACTCTGAGCGGCACTACAATTGCGCTCGCCTCCTTGAGACATAAGATGTTGAGTCTTATTTGCCCAGTAACTTCACTAGCTACGGCGCCCTTCAGACCGAAACACAGTAATGTCATAACTGTTTCACGGCAGAAATAGACGCCGTTGTGGTACCCATAATCTAGCCGGCATCCTGTGCAAAGGAGACTCTCACTTGTAAAGTAAGTAAGCTTAAACGAGAAGCTTATTTCCACTCCCTTATACAATGTATGATACAAGTGAACTAAGTTGCTCACTATACGCGAGGCTGTAGATTGCAGCCCGAGCCGTAGGCGAGGGCGTAAATCCTACAGTTAGAAAGTTGCTCACGAGTTTCGTACGCACTTTTCCAACACACTTGCGAGGAAAAACAAATATGACGTATTGCATAATAGACCAGTGTCGATAATTTTTGAAACCAAAAAAAATAATAGTAGGATGAAACCCATTGGAAATGAGAGAGAATGACAAAAATGAAAGGGAGAATATTTTCACATAATTTATGTGAAAAATTCAAAAAATCAAGTTTTTGGTTTACTGCGCTGGTATAAAAAAGTTCAAGCGTAATATGACTCTATTATGGGAAATGGCGCCCAAGTTTTTATTTTATGCACTCGTCAAATGTAACCTGATTGATTACATATAGCCTTACTTGCAAATTTTAATTTTAGTGATAAAATGCTTGTAAATTTTAAATAATTTGATAATAACAAATGGTTTTTCACACACAATTAATTTATTCCAAAAATGTAAATGGATTTTTAGCGGCATAAAACCTCTTTGTTGTTACAAAAAAAACTGTATTATCCGGTTAAATTGAAAATAATAATAATAATATTGACACAGTTTTCACACAAATTATCTTGCCCCAGATTAAGCATATATAGCCTGTGTTGTGGGTTGCAAGACAACGATATATTTAATATAATATACTTACTTAAACATACATGAATACATATAAACATATGACTCGGAAACAAACGTCCATATTCATCATATAAATGCTTGCACCTAACGGGATTCGAACCCGGGACCTCTAGCTTAGTAGGTAGGATCGCTAACCATTTGGTTATACAGTCCGCCCTGTTTACTCTCATATAATTTGCAGTTAGGTACTAACTTAACTTTGTAGGGATAATTATATTATGCACTATTGTGTAATATTATTATGCACGTGTGTGTCATAGTTCGGTTTATGGTCCTAAGAACGATGTAATAAGGCTCACTTTAGGAGCAAGTCTGTTCAAAAATATCTTTAGTCGTTTCCGTCGAACATGCACTACACCCCGTACCAGGGAATTATCGGAGTTCCAAGGAAGACGTCGATAGAGACATCTACAGGAAAATAACTTTCGAGACGTGCATTTGTATATTTACAGGAATTCTAGACTTGAATTTTAAATTTCCTTGTACAGTCAGAACAAAGACGTTCGTTACATCGTATACAAGTCAAAGGTGAATGTCAAATATGTAATATTTATATTTGTAAACATTGCTAATTGTTGTGAGGTTTTATATTTGGTTTAAGTTAATAAATGAATGAATTGACATAATAATAAATTAAAACAATAAATAAGATATTCTAAGTGTTGGCTTAAGTATAGGCAGCGGTGGATTTACACTAGGGGCAGTTGGGGCAAGTGCCCAGGGCGGCAAATTTTTCAGGGCGGCAAAATTTTGAAAGTACAATATTTTTTTTTAGTCTTATCAATGTTGCTCAATATAATTAATTAATTCTGTGAATTAATAATTTATGGTTTAATTGATAATTCTATTTATCCATTGTGTGTAAATTATAATTTTGGCACGTTTAGTAAAAATTAAAAATAAGAACGATTTAATCAATTTATTCCCTGGATATTTAAAATAATAATCGATTTTTTTTATTGTCTGGAATTAAAAATAATAATTAGTATTTGTTTTGATAAAGTATCTGCAATAAATAAGTTATTTTAGTTTTGAAAAATAAAATATATAAACTGTAAGTTTAACTAAAATTATTGGGGCGGATTTTTTTTCCGGTGCCCAGGGGCGGCATTAAGTTTAAATCCGGCCCTGATTAAAAGTGTTACACACATTTCAAAAACATAGACACAAACACAAATATTGAATTAAACTCAATGCAAACATTATCGGAATATTTACAAATTGAATTATAAATAACCTGTATATTACGGGCTTGTTAGATCTATACTTCGCTCTGGTATTATATTTTGGAGCAACAGTAGTGGAGGCAGGGGCGTACATATCATATATATATAGGCAATTAGGCAGTGCCTACCTCGTTATGAACCTAAATAAATATAACAATAGTGTTAAAGTTAATTTACTTTTATTTAGTTCGGTTATTATAAAATAAAATCACATTAATTGTTTTCAAAGAAAAAAAGAATACAGAATAACATACATGCTACAGATTACAAATTAAAATGAAAACAAAAGGTAGCGGCTCAGTTTCTGCTGCTCGGCGTACATTACTCCAAGCAGCGCTGGTTTTCAGCCGCCCCGCTCCCTGAGGTGTTATTAGCGAACTATTAGAGTCCACGACCACCAGATATAGATACCAAGAAAATTTATAATAAACTTTCAATTTAATATTATGTCACCAAACTTCCATTGAAACTCATAAAATATTTCCTTACGCTATATACTAAATACCTACGGTAACCAATATCCAGATTGCATATTCCAAAGCTTAACTACGACTAGTTGGATCTACAGTGCACATGCAGTACTGCTTTCATAAATAAATGCTGTATAAGAGCTATGTTCAAATTAGAAAGGACACACAGTTGTGTGCTCTTTTTTAAGAAATATAGTATTTTAACACTACCTGCGCTATCTAATATATAAAATTCTCATGTCGCGGTGTTTGTAGTTAAACTCCTTCGAAACGGCTTGATCGATTCTCATGAAATTTTGAGTGCATATTGGGTAGGTCTGAGAATCGGGCAACATCTATTTTTCATCCCCCTAAATGTTAAGGAAGGTCCACGCCAAAATTTATTTTAATTTTTTTTTAAATTTGTTTGATTATGAGTCAGCATTAAAAATACATACAACTTCAAATTTCACCCATCAACGATCAACAGTTACTTTTGTATCGTGATTTGAATATCGGCAATACAACGTTTGCTGGGTCAGCTAGTATTAATATATATTATGGAAGTAGCTGTCTTCGTAAAAGACAACCTCCACCTTTACAAAATGAGATCTTATGGCTACACAAGAAATTTACGTTTTGAAAATCGCTTATGTCTGGAGAAATCAAACACCATTTTGAAACATTAAAGTATAATATGCATGGCACAACAAATTTATAATAAATTCCAGAGCATTTGAGAAACTGGCCTAAAAAGGAATTTAAACGTAAACTTTAAATATATATAGCGCATAAATGTTATTATAATGTGAATGAATTTTTAAAAAAGACTTTGAATCTTTGAAGTAACAGTGAAAAATTAGTATTTAGGAACTTACGTATTTTGAACATAATTTTTAATGTAACTATGACATTTATAATAATTTTTATTAATAGTAATGTAATTCAGTAATCACTCATATTTTTTACCTAATGATGCGATTAATTTAATTTAACTTCATTTAATGATGTAATCAATTTTGTTTTGTGGTAATTATTATTGTTTTTTTTTCTTTATTTGAAATATTTGTGTGCTCAATAAAGATACACTTGGAGATCTAAAATGTATTTAAAACATTTATAATCTATTACCCTTGTTAACAAATAAAGGTCTTACTTACTTCCATACTTACTTCCGTTAGAAAACTCCTATCAGAAAGTAAACGACATTCTCCAGAACAGGAATCTACCTTTAGATCACCTAAAACAAACCTAATGGGAAGGCTCCGTATATAATAGATGATTTTGATCAACAAGTAATCCGGAGATCGATTCACAATTTTCACATTACAAATAATGAAATTATTTTACTACAGTATTTTCATCGTCAGAATTTCTTTATTCGTCTTTCGTAGATTATAAAGATTGTAATGTAATTGTATTTGAAAACCAACGGAAGATAACCGCAAACTGCTAATGAAAAAGCATGAAAATTGATACACAGATCGCCCTGCGGAGTCTGTGCTACATGACTTAAGCGGCTTTATGCCCGTTGAAGTCACCAAATTTCAACGGAGTGAAACTGTCGATAGAACGCAGCATATGATAATATTTGTCTTTACGTTGCCACTATAAGACTTATAAACTGACGCGGTTTAAAAAATCTACGTGCAGCTAGAGAGTAGACAGGTACCCTACCCTCAAAATTGCCAAGACGGTGACAGTATGTATTTTCCCAAACGAACACACACACCAACATGAGGCAAACAATTACTGCTCCGTCCGATACAGATTACGATGAGTGGCCTAGACGAGAATACTCAGGGAGGGATTCTCCGACTCTGGCAGAGCCGGTGCAATCCTGGTGTAAAATATCTATAGGACCGCTGACGTCTTGTGGGAGACGCATGGGCGCCGTTTCGGACACTAACCCATGTGAATCATAGCGGAGCTGGGCTGGTACTTCACTCCAGTTTTCTGTGGGAGTATAATACTAATCTGGTCGAATCTGACCCGTACGTGCACTCTTCATAGGCCGGCAGCGTGACTCTGCCACATTGAAAACTCCTTAGACACTTCTAACGACAACTTAAGGCCGGGGACTCCCCTATTCTTTTTACGCCCCGGGACAACACAGGGCAAAAACTTTCAGTTCATAAATCTCTTTGCATAATTGGACGTAATTCCAGAAAAACGTTCCAAGCCACAATCTTGTCCAAATTGAGTTAAGAACACAAAACTGGTCACGTGATTTATATTAACGGACTGACAAAAAATGGCAGCCCTACTGTCACTCTTTAAACGACATCATGACCTAGTAGCCTAACCCACATGTATGGAATACACTAATAGTTATTAAACTTTAAGCACGAATTCCTTAAAATGTGATGTTTGTGGCTTGGAACCTTTTTCAGGAATGACGTCCAATTAAATTGATATTTAATATATTATATAGATACCTTGTTAGCCTGTTTCGTTTCATCGATATAATGCGTCGTGATGATTACAGAGGTGCCCGCTCGTGCAAGTTCGCCTAGGAAATCCCATATCCTAAAACAATGTTATACAAAATCAGTTTTGCTAATTTATTCAACTAAACAATGCTTATAACTATATTTATAATACTATGATTACATTAAATTAAATCTATCATTACGGGGAAGTGTACCAAGAATACTAGCAGCATTTCCACGTTGAATAGTTAGGCTGATCCATTGAACGAAATAGCTGCCAGTGCTTGGGTTACCAGTAGCTCTTGTGAGAAGCGTTTAGTACTTTGTACATTCTCCGTGTCTCTGGCACCCACGGGCCAAGTGTCTCGACACTAAACGACACAAAGATGTAAGACTCACTGAGACCGATATATTGCGACGCTTTCTGTCTTTATCAGTCAAAGTAGCAGCCCCAGCACCAAATGAAATAGTTTGGACATGAAAAGCCGACGCAAATCGCGTCCCACACCAGCGCCTTTCCCCATGCCGAAGCCACTATAGTTATTTCGTCAGAACGTTTGTAATCGCGATATTTAGCTCTAAAAAGCTGGTAATTTATTACCTGCGGATGACTTCATCCAATGCTGGCGTGACGCGTGTTACCGCCTGCCGATTTTATTCAAGATAGCCCCTGATGTCCAAAAGCCACTGTACGCCACGGCGTCAAGGATATTATCTAATATAAAAAATTCTCATGTCCCGGTGCTTGTTACCAAACTCCTCCGAAACGGCTATACCAATAAATTGTTTGAAAATTTGTATATATCGGGTAGTTCTGAGAATCGGCCAACATCTATTTTTCATACCCCTAAATGATCAGTCACGAATGTGGTCACCAACCCCTAAATATATTTTTTTATTTTACAATTTTTTTATTTTATATGATTCAGCACTAAACAACATTACATAAATCTTCAAATTTTCAGACGTCTACGATCAACACCTATTTTTGTATCGCAATTTTAATATTATTCTATTCCATCCACAGATACGCAATAGAGTTGCAAGATGGCAATCGAATATAATGATTATTGTAGTACGATAAATTTTATGTACGATATATTTGGTAGGTCTGAGAATCGGTCGTCATCTATTTTTTATACCCCAATAATTATTGTTTTTTTTATTACTTTATATGGCAATACAACGTTTGCTGGGTCAGCTAGTCAAATATATAAAATCTCGTGTCCCGGTGTTTGTTACCAAAACTCCTCCGAAACGGCTTAACCGATTTGTATGAAATATCGTTTGCAACATCTATTTTTCATACCCCTAAATGATTTGGGTGATCCACCCCTAAATATATATATTTTTTTTGCCATTTTTTTTTATATTTTCAGCATCAAAAAATATATACAACTTCAAATTTTCAAAAGTCTACGATCAACACCATCGACTTCAACATCTATTTTTCATACCCCTAAATGATTTGGGTGATCCACCCCTAAATATATATATTTTTTTTTGCCATTTTTTTATATTTTCAGCATCAAAAAATATATACAACTTCAAATTTTCAAAAGTCTACGATCAACACCATCGACTTCAACATCTATTTTTCATACCCCTAAATGATTTGGGTGATCCACCCCTAAATATATATATTTTTTTTTGCCATTTTTTTATATTTTCAGCATCAAAAAATATATACAACTTCAAATTTTCAAAAGTCTACGATCAACACCTATTTTTGTATCGCGATTTTTATATTATTCTGATCCAGCCACAGATCCCAATAGGGTTGCAAGATTTTATGTACGATATATTGGGTAAGTCTGAGAATTGGTCGTCATCTATTTTAATTCCCCCCAAAATTTTAACTATTGATTTTTTTTATTACTTTATATTGCAATACAAAGTTTGCTGGGTCAGCTAGTTATTACGTCTAATATATAAAATTCTCGTGTCATGGTGTTAAACTTTGAACTCCTCCGAAACGGCTTGACCGATTCTCATGAAATTTTGAGTGCATATTGGGTAGGTCTGAGAATCGGACAACATCTATTTTTCATCCCCCTAAATGTTAAGGGAGGACGATTTTTTTTTAATTTATTGACATTTTTTTTTAATTAGTTTGATTATGAGTCAGCATTAAAAAATACATACAACTTCAATTTTCACCCATCTACGATCGACAGTTACTTTTGTATCGCGATTTTAATATCGGCAATACAACGTTTGCAGGGTCAGCTAACAATATTTAAAATTATCATCAACAAAATCAAAGATTGTCTGACATCCGTTTTCGAAACTTCGATGTGAATTTTGTGTTTTTATTTTAATTAGCAGCATTGTTATGTTATGAGAAGTATTTTTTTGGCTGGCAGTGACTTTATGAGGCGGAAAAGGATTAACATTTAGTACCATCTTTATAGCTTAATTAATGTTACTTTGGTAATATCTCAACAAATGTGTTTGGAATTTTAATTATCTATACATACATATACATAAAATTGGAGTGTCTGTTTGTTATATGTAAATAACCGTTTTTTACCACATGTATATGAATATATATACGATACACCAAAATAACATATCCGGTCTGTTTATTCCGGCTAATCTCTAAAATGGCTGGACCGATTTTGACGGGACTTTTATTGGCAGGTAGCTGATGTAATAAGGAGTAACTTGGGCTTCGTTTATTTTAGAAAAACTCTTTTATTTAAGAAAAAATAATAATGTTGCAATGTCCAAGAAACGTCCAAAAAATAATTTATATGGCATTACAACGTTTGCCGGGTCAGCTAGTAAAAATATAAAATTTTAAACTTCTATCTACTCTTTCAGGAAAAAGGATTTTCAGGATTCTTGAAAGACCCAAAAATTCTGAGCGGCACAATGCGCTCGTCACCTTGAGACATAAGATGTTAAGTCTCATTTGCCCTGTACTTTCTCTAGCTACGGCACCCCTCAGACCGAAACATAGTAATGTTTACACATTACTGTGTAATGTATAATGACGACCTGTATAGTCGAGTGGTTAGCGATCCTACCTAGTAAGCTAGAGGTCCCGGGTTCGAATCCCGGTAGGTGCAAGCATTTATATCATGAATATGGGTGTTTGTTTCCGAGTCATGGATGACGAGAATGGTAAGTATATTGTATTAAATATATCGTTGTCTTGCAACCCATAACACAGGCTATATATGCCTAATTTGGGGCAAGATAATTTGTGTAAAAAGTGTGTCAATATTATTATTATTATTACTACGTCACGGCAAAAATAGGCGCCGTTGTGGTACCCATAATCTAGGCGGCCTCCTGTGCAAAGGAGCCTCCCACTGCTTAAGACAACACTCCTTACCTCCACTTATAATACAATTCTCATCAAAAAGTAAAAAATCTATCCACCTCTGAAGTATGCGTTTGATTGAGTTTTATGTTCTTTTTTAAAACAAAAAATCAATGCCAGTGAATTGCAAATATTATTATCAGCTACTGTTTATTCAATAGGTATGTTTTTATACAAAAATTGTTTAAATAAAATATTAGTGTCTCGTATATTCTCTCTGATCTCTGAGGACTGCTTCCATGCTATAGATTCCTGGAACGGATGCGAGTCACTTCTGATGTGTGATGTTATCCAACTCTTCTTGTATCGCTGTTTTAATCTGGCTAAGCATCTTCCAGACCAAGATCTCTAACTCTGACTCGTCTCTTCGACTCATTCCACATATATTCTATGGGATCAATATCGGGGCTTTTTTCCGGCTAGACCATACCCGTAATACCATCTTTGCTTGTTTAGTTTCTCTATATAATATTCAATATTGTTATTAAAACTTCTGCTTTTCTATTAAATTAGCTTTTTCATAATTATTCAAACTGATAACTGAAAAATGATTGCCGAGTCAAAATATTATTTCATCTTGGGTCGAGTGAAAAAAATAAATGAGTCACGCATCATTAAAATACGCCTTCCATATCTTAATATATATAAATCTCGTGTCACAATGTTTGTCCTCAATGGACTCCTAAACTAACGAACGGATTTTAATGGTGATTACTTCATGGAGTGCAGTTTGGTCCAACTTGAGAGATAGGGTAGTTTTTATTTCGATTTGGGACCCATAAATATTTTTATTTTCAATATTTGTTTTATATGGACATATTTTCTATGAGAGAATTTAGTGACGCACGGTTTGACAGTTCCGCTGTGAAACAATTTCATACTAACAACAGGGAGCATATTTACGAAATAATTTTTGATGTTTTGAAAAATAAAACAGTTGTTTTTTTACTATCTACAGAACAACGTCTGTCGGGTCAGCTAGTTATTGATAAATAATTCCATTACGTAAACCAACTTTGTGAAATTATCTTCAATTACTAGGATTCACTACAAAAGAATTGTTGCTAGAATTAATTATGAACAATTACGAACCATATCGATTATGTCAAGTACTTAGTTATTATTCAGGTTTTCTTATTGTTATAGTGCGGGTAATGTATTCAATTACCTACTTCAAATAAACTATTTTAAATTCCCGCTAAGAAAATTGAAAATTTTCAAACATCGGGAAGGATTTACCCCTTTTTTCGAAATTCAAGTTTTCATCAGATCTCGACGTTTTAAGGTCCTAGGAAGCTTCCTTGACTATTCCCGCTATAGTGTCCGTACGTTTGTTTATTGTATACGTGTGTGTGTGTTATAACTTTTGAACGGGTCGACCAATTCCATCGCGGTTGGCACCATTCGAAAGGGCTTAACCAAACTTAGATTTTGAATACAATTTGGATCGATTCGGACAGGTAGATTTTAAAAAATCTCAAAAAAACTACGCAAAAAACATTTTTCATATGTGGTTTTTTTGGAAAAACTTTAAACGGCTTTACCGATCGATCCCATAAACTAATCAACTCTTAATATCAAGAAACAACGACGATCGTCACCAAGCCGGTCAAATTAGTTTGATTCGTTCGTGAGTTATCGTTGACGAAAGGAAAGCGAATGAAGTGTTCTTTCGGAATTACTTCGAAATTGTGAGTTGAAACTCAAAGATATGAAAAACTGCGTCGAATGCCGTCAACCGCGTGAAAATTAGCTCATTATTTCAAAAGTTATTGCCGCTTGAAAATTAAAAAAAAATGTGTTTTATTAAACATTTAGCAGACATGATTTCCAGAATGATTTTCCAAATTACTCCGAAACTTAATCTCTGATCAAATGAATGTTCGCAGTTCTTTTATAGAATTCTTATGTATGGGATTATATATATATATATATATATATATATATATAGATACATATATATATATTTATTTATTTATAATCGCTTATAATATGCTCACAGAATACCTTTATTTATTTATGGTGTATGTGGATGATGCAGCTACTGTACTCAATAACTTTTGTATTAATTTACATTTACTTTTTTGACTTACTCGTGTAAGACCTTAACTATTGACGTTATATTTGACGTTTGAGTGTGTTTGTTGCATCATTTTACATTTTACATATTATATTGTAATTTGAAATGATTTGCAAATCGATGTACTTAAACGTAAATCTTGATATAAAAGAATGGCAATGAGTTTCTTGCTACTTCTTCTCATTAGCTCAACCCTTTACGAAGTAGCGGTATATTCAATAAGAAAAAAAATTTTTTTTTGACATTCATAAGTGTCATTTCCGTGAATTACGTGAATAATTTGATTTTGATTTGATTTATAAATTCTCTTATAAGAGAGACAATCATTTGTTATTATTGCATATCAATACTAATTTTATTATATAATCTTGCTTAATTTTGTAATCATCGGTCGACCTCAACAAGAATAACCTTAGCACAGAAGTTGAAGAGAACAAACTTATTAAAGAGATTTTGCCAAGGTCAAATTTGTTTATCTTTCATAGTACCAATGTTCTTGACCTAACTTGTCGTGCGAATTTTTAAGGGCTATAAACAGTTTGATAATATCGATTTAAATTTTCTTTCTTATTTTTTTTTATAAATGAAAAAAATGTGTTTCACGTGCCCGTACATAGGTTAAAGGTTGTGTTTTTTTAGTGATTATTGCGATAGCCTTAGACAAGTTAATTGGATTAAGAAAGTCTTGAATGGAAGGAAAATCAAATTTTTTTTAAGAGTTGTATGGATAACGGATGCATCGCTAGCTATATTTTTTTATGAAAAAGCGGGACGAGACGAGCAGGCCGTTCAGCTGTTCACCCAAAAATTCTGAGCGGCACTACAACTGCGCTCGTCACCCTGAGACATAAGTTGTCAAGTCGCATTTGACCAGTAATTTCACTAGCTACGGCGCCCTTCAGACCGAAACACAGTAATACTTACACATTACTGCTTCTCGGCAGAAATAGGCGCCGTTGTGGTACCCATAATTAAGCCGGCATCCGGTTCAAAGAAGCCTCCCACTGATACCGAAACTTGGAACGCACGTTAAAGCCAAAGTAAAAGTCAAAAACAATTAATTCAATCAGGCTTAAACTAAGCACTTTCGAATCGTCATTAAAATATGTATTTAAGTGATTTGAATACTAAATCTACGATTTGTTCGGAAAACGTGAGATACAAGAAACTCAACGGCCACTCTTTTCAATAAAAGAGAGTATAAATAATAAACAATAAACTATATAGAAATATAAATTATCGTAAATTGGATGCATCAACATTTAGAGCTTGAATTTATTGTTTATGTAAGGACGCTTCGTGAATTTTTTTTTTATGGAATAGCAGGACAAACGAGCGTACGGGTCACCTGGTATTAAGTGATCACCGCCGCCCACATTCTCTTTCAACACCAGAGGAATCACAAGAGCGTTGCCGGCCTTTAAGGAAGGTGTACGCGCGTTTTGAAGGTACCCATGTCGTATCGTCCCGGAAACACCGCACAAGGAAGCTCATTCCACAGGTTTGTAGTACGTGGAAGAAAGCTCCTTGAAAACCGCACTGTGGAGGACCGCCACATCCAGATGGTGGGGATGATAACCTAACTTGTGGCGTGTCGTGCGAAGGTGGAATTCGGCGGCAGGAAGCAGGTTAAACAGCTCTTCGGAACACTCCCCGTGATAAATGCGGTAGAAGACACACAATGAAGCGACGTATGTATGCAACGCCAAGTGATCGAGCCGTTTACAGAGCACTGGGTCCCCGACAACTCGAGCTGCTCTGCGTTGCACGCGGTCAAATGGATCGAGCTGATACTGGGGTGCGCCAGACCAGAGATGACAGCAATACTCCATGTGAGGCCGGACCTGCGCTTTGTAGAGCGCTAGAATGTGGGCCGGCTTGAAGTATTGCCGTGCTCTATTTATGACGCCCAGTTTCTTTGAAGCCAGTTTGGCTTTGCCCTCCAGATGGCCACGGAATTGGCAATTGCTCGAGATTTCGAGACCCAGTATTCCGATACTAGGCGAGGCTTTAAGGGAAGTGTTCTCGAAGAGCGGTGATACGGCAAATGGGGTTTTTTTAGTGGTAAACGCGCAAACTTGAGTCTTCTGGGGGTTAAATTGGACAAGGTTCAACTTACCCCATTCCGCGACCTTCTCGAGAGAGGACTCGATAGAAGACACAAGTTTCACCCGGCACTGGTCGACGTTTTCCCGAGAGAGACCTGCATGGCCCGTGTATACGGCATCACCAGTGCTGTCGTCTGCATAGCAATGCATGTTGGCGGTGTCCAACATATCATTGATATGCAGAAGAAACAGCGTGGGAGATAGCACACAGCCTTGGGGCACTCCAGCGTTCACGGGCTTGGGATTCGAGCAATAACCTTCGATAACGACCTGTATGCTGCGCCCAGTGAGGAAGCTGGAGGTCCACTTGCATAAGCTCTCGGGAAGCCCAAATGATGGAAGTTTTGCGAGGAGCGCCTTGTGCCATACACGATCAAAGGCCTTCGCTATATCCAGACCAACTGCCAGGCCTTCCCCCTTGCTTTCAATAGCCGCCGCCCATCTGTGTGTTAGGTATACCAGAAGATCGCCAGTCGACCGATCATGGCGAAAGCCGTACTGCCGGTCGTTGATCAACTGGTGACCCTCAAGGTATACCAAGAGCTGGCGGTTAATTATGCTCTCCATAATTTTGGAGAGTAGGGAGGTAATAGCAATAGGCCTGTAGTTTGCCGGATCCGAACTGTCTCCTTTTTTTGGGATCGGATGGACAAGGGCTGACTTCCATGAATCAGGGACTACGCCTTTTGAATAAGAGTGCCGGAATAAACGCGTTAGCACCGGCGTCAACTCAGGGGCACACGTTCTAAGCACGATTGGAGAAATGCCATCCGGCCCGCTCGACTTCCTGACGTCCAACGAAAACAGAGCTCGCCTAACAGTTTTCTGTCGGAACTGTACTTCAGGCATGGAGCTCTGACACCGCGGGATGGTCGGCGGTGTTTTTCCGTTGTCGTCAAGAGTCGAGTTGGAGGAAAAAAGAGTGCACAGGAGATCGGCTTTCTCTTTTGCCGTATGGGCCAGGGTGTCATTCCTCATGTGCAACGGCGGCATGGACGGCTGGTTGAAGTTACCAAGAGCAGCTTTCGACAACGACCAGAACTTGCGTGTTCCGGTCGGGTAACTGGAAAGCTGCTCGCCAATTTTGACGACGTGCTTCGATTTCGCACGGGCGATTTGCCGCTTAAAAAATCTGGAGGCACGGTTATATTTCCTCTTCAGAACTTTGCAGTTCGGATCCTTTGAGCCCAGCGCCGCAACCCAAGTTCGATACGCCTGTTTTTTGCAGTCAGATGCTGCTTTAACTGACGCATCGAACCAGGGCTGTGATCTGCCACCGATCGGTACTACAGAGCTTGGTATAAAAATATCCATGCCCTGCAGTATCACATCGGCTACTGCAACGGCGCAGGCACTAGGATCATCTGAAAGGAAACAAACCCTGCCCCAAGGGTAGGATACAAAAAAGGAACGCATCCTATCCCAATCTGCTGACTTGTAGTGCCAAACGCGGCGGGTCGCTGGTGGTCTGCGACGTTGGCGTCGGATAGGCACTACACTCCTGACCAGGCAATGGTCGGACGTTCCGAGAGGGGCGTCGACAGAGACCTGGTAACCATCGGGATGTGTAGTCAGCAGAAGATCTAATAAGGACGGCATGTGGCTATCCACATCCGGGAGCCGCGTCGGCGACTCAACCAATTGGGACAGACCATACGCCAATGCAAAATTATGCACAGATCGCCCTGCGTAGTCTGTGGTACGTGATCCAAGCCATTCGGCATTGTGCCCGTTGAAATCACCCAAGACTACGATTTCAGCGGAGGGGATTTGAGCAAGCACGTCATCAAATGCCGCTTGAACGCAGTCCATGAGGTGATCCGTTTCTGCGTTACCACTATGGGACCTGTAGACACACGCATAGATGCGGACGCGGTCCTCTAAATCTACGCGGAGCCAGAGAGTAGACAGGCCCCTACCCTCAAAATTGCCGAGACGGCGACAGCAGATATCCTCCCTAACGTACACACATACCCCGGCATGAGGCATGAAATTATGCTCAATTTTGTACCCGGGGTACGTTAAATATGACGTATCGCTAGGTCGAGATATCTGCGTCTCCGTAAGGAAACATAAGGCCGGCTGCGCCGTCTCAAGGTGGTGGTGGACGGCGTTTAAGTTGGAGTGAATTCCCCGGATGTTACAAAAGTCCACATTAAGCGTGGAGCGGGGTGCCGTGGTGTTGCTGCCCTGTTTGTCCTGTGACATACGCGGTACTGTGCCCTCCCCAGAATACGAGGGGCAGCCCGAGCGCGAATGCTCGGGGAGGGATTCTCCGGCTCTACAAGAGCCGGTACCCTCCTGGGGTAATTTATTTTTTAGGACCGCTCTCATATTTTGTTGGGGGGGGGGGAAGTACGGGGGGGAATGGCCTCCGGTCCTCGACACTAACCTATGCGAAACATAGCGGCACTAGGCCGCTACTTCACGCCGGTATTCTGTGCGAGTGTGGTAAGTAACCCGGACGAGTCTGGCCCGATTGTGCTGACGTCATAAGACAGCAGCGTGACTCTTCCACTTTCAAAAAGCCCGTAGTCGCCTCTTACGACACCCTTGGACCTGGGACTACCCTATTCTTTTTACGCCCCGAGGCAGCACAGGGCGGAGGCATTTTCGGAGCATAACCGAAGGAAAATTCATTTATCAGTATAATACAAAAGTATCCATCCCAACTCTGTGGTGTAATATAGATTGTAGATAGACTATGACGTCACAGAAACCCCTCACGAAATGGCGCGATTGAATAGCCGAAATACATTGCCCGAAAATAATATTTATTTTTAATTCAATAAAAATGTCTGTATCTGTTCTAATTAATAATTTGATGTGTTTGATGTTTTTTTGGATATAAAAAATCAAATTGAAGTTTTTTTTAAATCATGCATATACCCTATTATGTAAAAAAAACTCTTAAGACTTATAATGTTAATCTTTTCATATCCGACAACAGGAGAGTTGGAAATGTACAGGATAGGCCAGTCATCCCAAACTACGCTAGATGTCGAACAGATGCATGGACCAGTCATCATTCCCATTCCACATAACTGCCCTAGCAGTTCGTTCCCATCCTACGGAATGGCATCACAAACAGTAACATTACAGCGGGCATAACGATGCCTCCTTGTAAAACTTAACCAAACAAAAAAATGTGATAACATAATGTAATACAATCCCTTACCCTCCACTTACACCTGACCATTTTCTTAGATTTTCCGTAATCATTTATAAAAAAAATGCTACCAAATGTTACAGGATTAATCTGAATATTTCCTGAAAATATCATTCATTTCAATTCCTTTTGGAGTCCACAGCTAATCCCTCTAGCTGAAGCTAGATCTGATGGAATAATATTCCGCCTCCCATACGGAACTGCGTTAGTTTAGGGCTATTTAAATTAAAATACAAGGAATATCTTATTAATGTCCCAAAAACACATTAAAATATTTAATAAAATTTGTTTGTTTTGTGTGGCAATGGCAAGTTTAAGTCAAGTTTAATTGTTTTTATTTGTTGATAGTTTTAATTTTAGATCCGAGTTTCACTATTTTTTGTGCTTTGTGCTCATAGAGAATTAATAGTTTGTACACCTTCGTGTGACGGGACTGTGCGTTAGTAGCGCTCTCTGGGTTTCCACGGAAGACCAGCGTTGTGGATTCTTTCGAAACAACAACTATGCTGAGTTGGGGGCCCATTGGCGTCATTAGATCATAATTAGATTAGTATAACTTTAAGAACAAATTAACAACTTTTTAACTTTATCAGAATGTGTAATGACGTCAATATACATTTTTTCTTTCCTTTTTCTCTTTATCTTCTAGAACAACTTTCTTTACTTTACCAACATTTTCTTCGACAACGGCGGTGTTTTGGACGTCCTGACTTGGGATCATCTTTCAGCGGCTCTCTGCCATGCTTGAATTCTCGGCTCCATCGTTTTGTGTTGGCAAGCGAAAGTCCAGATTCTCCGAAAAACATTTCAGCCGTCCCTTGTACACATACACATTGATTTTTATATATGTTACTAGCTAACCCAGCAAACGTTGTATTGCCGATATTAAAATCGCGAAACAAAAGTAAATGTTGGTCGTAGATGGGTGAAAATTTGGAAGTTGTGTGTATTTTTTAATGCTGACTCACAATCAAACAAATTAAAATAAAATCTTAATGTAATGCGTAGTGCATTACATCTATTTAGATTTAGATGTAATGCACTACCACTGCATAATTAAACTATGTCATGGTAAACTTCTAAATAGCTTGTGTTCATCAGTAGCATTTATCCATTCAAACAAGTAATCATACAAGCATTTTGTGCTTGAAAGATTTTCAATGTCGCATCTTTTCCATTCTTTTTTGTTCAATGCTATCCTTGTACCTAGTATTTCCTGCGTTGCTTTAATATCGTCGTCACACCTTCCTTTTAATAAAAGAGGGGGCAAACGGGAAAAATACAATCACGTGTTGGAAAGTGTTGAAGAAACAACTAATTGATATCCGCAATATCAGTGGTCAAGAGTTGCGTTGCCGGCGTTTAAGTTGGGAGTATAATAAGCTTGGAGAATTGACTTGAGAAAGTTACCAGTGGGGGGCTCCTTTGCACAGAATGCCGGCTAGATTATGGGTACCACAACGGCGCCTATTTCTGCCGTGAAGTAGTAATGTGTAAGCATTACTGTGTTTCAGTCAGAAGGGCGGCGTAGCTAGTAAAATTACTGTTTATGCCTCAAGGTGACGAGCGCAGTTGTAGTGCCGCTCAGAATTTTTGGGGTTTTTCAAGAATCCTGAGCGGCACTGCATTGTAATGTGCAGGGCGTATCAATTACCATCAGCTGAACGTCCTGCTCGTTTCGTCCTTTCATTAAAAAAAGAGAATGTCCTCCCCGTTTTAATTTCGTGTTTCATGGTTACCAGTAAACAGAACTCCGGCTCCACTTATCGGTGTATCCATTTATTGCGCCTTATAATTTCTATTTCAGTTTCCGGATTCTGGATATTACATATACAACAACTGTAACTTAATGTACCTGTTATTGTTTTTTTTTTCTTTTTTGAAACTTTTATTGAGCATGTTGATGTCCATCGCTGTTTGGCAGCAAGTCACTGTTGTATTTTGTGCTTTTTTGAGGTCCTTACTGAAGGCTGCCAAACATGGCAGAAAAACTGGTTATATGCAAGTATTGAATAATTTTTATTAACTTACATCTTCGTTTCTTTGTTTATCCTTACTTATTTGAGTGTAATAGCTTTAATTAATAATTAATTATTTTATTAATTAATAATAATCCCCATGGGCAATCAATTCTTGTATACCTATTTGAATTTGAATTTGAATTTGAATAAAACTGGGTCTTTTAATCTAGTTTTTTTATTACATATACTAGCTGACCCGGTAAACGTTGTTTTGCCATATAAATTAGTTTTAGAGTTAGACCGTGTCTTGGACTATGCAATTATACTTTATTTTTCTAAAATAAACGTAGCCTAAGTTACTCCTTATTACATCAGCTACCGGCCAGTAAGAGTCCCTTAAAAATCGATCCAGCCATTTCAGAGATTAGCCGGAATAAACACACAGACAGACAGACAAAAATATTAAACTACCGTACATATATTCTTATACTTTTAATAAAAAACGGTTATTTCCATATTATAAGCAGACACTCCAATATTATTTATATATATAGATTATTGGTTTAGTAATATGAACGTTCAGTGAATATTATATTAAACTGTTTTTTTTTTATTCTAATTTAAACCATATTTCTTTTTTATTTTATAAAATACATTATTAAAATCCAACATATTATTTATGTTTGTCATTACTTCCGAGAATTTGATCCGTATTAGCTTTCTATGTCGCTGTAGTGTTAAGGTGTTCAAAAATAGCTTTCCAAATATTTAAATTGTAAATTTTATTCATTTCATAACTTTATTATTATTTCACTGCTACGTCAATGTAACTTTTGTTAAAAATAACACATTGCTGATATGGAAGAGCGGAGACACCTGGTACCAGGCATTATTTGCCTAGAAGGTGACTCCGGCCACTAGCTGCTTTAAACCTATGTTTTTAAGAGAAATAAATTATTATTATTATTAGCGATGCTATCAAATTATGGTGTAAGTGTACACAAACACACGTTAAAAAAAAGTACACCTGTACAGGTGTACTTTTTTTTAATTAACGGGTGCGATTCCTGGCGAGGAATATTTGTTTGTCACCAGTTTTCAAGCTCAATCACTTATTGAACATGATAAGAAGAGGTGCAAGAAACTCAGCGGGCTTTTTCTTTTATATCCAAGCTGTTATCAATTAAATAATCTTTTACAATGTAATTTTCAGTGTGATTTTTCAATCAGTTTTCGTTTGATAAAGGCTGTGAATTTGTCGAGAGACATTAAATAAATATGATTTCAGCAACATTATTATGAAATCCAACGCAATAGGGTATTATGCATGATTTTAAAAATACTTCAATTTGATATTAACATTGTATTAAAAAATTTAACTACATTTTCATCTATGTGTTGGCTGTAAACCAGTCTTAAAGATTAAATGTAGACCTAAGTGAATGTCCTGGTCCCATACTATACATAGCCCTAACAGATTTTTTCTGCAGCTCAAAAATAGAATCAGCAGCCTTATCCAATAATATTATAAGCCACATGACGCTCAAACAGCGTCAAGATCACGCTGTTCAGAGCCTTTTGTACAACCTTTTACACGTGCAACCTGTGGGCTAAGTACACTCAAAAATTCTACAACGCTCTTGGTGTTCAATATAAAAATGTTTCAAGTGTGCTAATGGGGTTGCCACAATTTTGTAGCGCATCAGGGATGAAAGGCATAAAAGGCATTAATTTTCTCAAAATTGATTCCTTTAGATTTCTTTTTGATGTCATTTCTAATAACTACTGGATACTACTACCGCTTCGGAAACAAATGGCGCTCTGAGAAAGAAGAAGCGGCGTAAGAAACTCTCCCAGCGTTCTTTTTTTGCGCTCTTTTCAATAAAAATATACAATATTGTACAGTCATTTCTATCGCTATAAAATAATCACAATCTAGTCCCAGGCTGTCCGATCATTTAGATATTCAGGAGTGGAGTAATAGAATTTACGACAGAGCCATTTTTTTATAAAACATTTTTTTTGTAGATAATGCCTGAACAGTGGCTGGGACTTTATTATAGAAGTGCATACATTTCCCCTTAAAGCTATTATGTATCTTACGAAGCCTACTAGAATTAGTTACAAGCAATCCCTTATTTCTAGTGTTATAATAATGATGTTCGCGGAAGCACGGGTCGACTGTATTTATGCGAATATGGGCAAAAGATCCTTGGTGAGCAGAGTGAGGGGCAGTACCAACAGCATTCTGAAGATGATTGGGAGCAGGTTGGACTGCAGATATGTGGGTCATTGCTGCAGTAATTCTAACGGAATGGCGTAGCAATGACACGCACTTCAATCTTAATTAGTAATAGGCCTAGGATAAGTACTAACATACAAAATAAGTTTGCTGTATTACTAACAAATATGAGTCATGATATTTGAAATAAAGTTTATTATTATTATTATAATGTTATGAAAGTAATTTAAATAAAATAGACCAATCTTATGTAATGTTATGGAATTAATCTTTTTAAACTATGAATGCAGCCTTACATTAGCAGCATGCAGGATTGGTCTCTGCTACGCTCCAACTAGATACCGCAGACTTAGTCTCAAAGTGCAGCAACGAATACTAAGCACAAATGGGCGTACTCCAGCCAGTTTCGAACAATGTGTGACGTCGACGTGCCACATGTTCTGTTAAACTTAGCTAATAATTCAAACTAAAATGCCGGGTTCAGTAGTGAAACTATGTAAAAATAATATTACAAGAAATAAGAAAGATACTGGGATCACATATCATCAGTAAGCATTTTCTATTTTATTAATTTCAATGTTATATAACACGAAGCGTTACAAAATTTGAAAGATGCCATAGAGTGTCACGATGCCACGCACACGAGCATCTAATAGGTAGATATTAACAACATGTTCAAAGAAATAATTCAACTTTATAATATTATAAGATATTGCCTCGTGATAATTGACGGGAAAAAATTACCTAATATATTTAGCACAACAGGTTTGTCAACGTTAAATTTAATACGTAAACATGCAAATTATATAGTGCGCTGTTTTAACGTATTGCTGATCACTATATCCAAATAATATAAATAAATTGTGCTAATTAAATTAAGTGGGTTTTTCCTGCGAACTATCAATATAGAAATTATTGATTAGCAAAACGTTGTTAAAACAGCAGGCTATGTAATTCTCATGTTCATGTACTATCAAGACCAATAAACCAGACGAAGGTCATCTTGATTTTTAAAATTTTATTTAAGGCGCGGACAGACTAGGATTGTAAATGCTATAACCAACGCTACAATAGTTGTGTTGATCACGTGGCTAAGCTGCAAACGGGGCATTTATTTTACTGATTCTCTTTTGTTTACTTAAAATTTACATAAATTTTAGAGTATTTAAGTTTTAGAAAAGTACTAATTCTATTAATTTCTTTAAAAAAAGAATGTTGTTATCGCTGAAAATTCAGAAATTTTTGACCCCAAAGTTTATTTTTGGGAAGCAACTTCCAAATTTTTTATTGAATACTTCAAATTAGATAGTATTTTCTTTGATAGCACTCCCTCTGAAAACGAGATCTGGAAAGGTCTTGAAACGTCGGGTTAACTAAAATAAAAATGTAACTTTTACGCAAACATCTAATGTAAAACCGTTACAATTACACGCGTTTTAATCCTTTAAAAGTGTTTTATTCAAATTAGATATAATTATTATATACGGTTTAAAAATTTCTTTAGGTCCTTCTTTGTGCACTGTATTTTGCGTCGGAATATTTTCATTGCGTTACGTTGTAATCTACTCTCTAAGAAACCAATTTTTGTGGATATATGACCGCGCCTTAAACTGATATTTAATTTATGTATACCTGTTTTGTACTCGACAGGTAATCAACGGGGATCGTATTTCTTGGACGGTTCATAGTACGCTTCGTGCACAAGTCTCACTTGATTGGTTTTAATGATAATTTAATTAATATTTAATTATTAATTTAATTTGTTGCGACAGCTAGATTAGTGTACTTCAGTTATTTTCACAGCATCATGACGTACCTACTGTATTTTACTATGAGGTCATGCTGCCGACATTAATATAGTGTTTACTCTGCAAAAGAGAGCTGTTCGTGCTATAGATCAGCTTGGTTATATACAGTCTCTCAATGAAAAATTTAAAGAAATAAATATTATGACTGTTAATTTTCAGTACATTTATGAGAATTTAATATACGTTCACAAAAATCGTCACCTTTTTGCTCTTAATAGTGATTTTCATTATTATAACACTATAAATAAGGGATTGCTTGTAACTAGTTCTAGAAGGCTTCATAAGATACATAATAGCTTTAAGGGTAAACGGCATTCAGTCATTATCTTTAAATAAATTTGAATGTTTTATTAAAAAATGGCTCTGTCGTAAATCCTACTACTCCACAGCTGAATATCTAAGTGATCGGACAGCCTGGTGCTAGAAAATAATTATTTTATAGCAATATTATGAATGCTGGGAAAGTTTCTTGCCCGCTTCTTCATTCTGAGAGCGCGATTTGTTTCCGAAGCGGTAGTATTATCTAGTAAATTACAAATGAAATCAAAAAGAATTCGAAAGGAATCAATTTTGAGAGAGTAAATGCCTCTTTAAATAAATAAAATAAGCCTTTATTGCTGTTACTAATAACAACATTTTTTTTTAAATATATATCCTTAACTAATTGCTTACGATTTTGTACCAGCTTGTCCCTCGACATAGGCCTCCTCCAAAGACTTCCATCTTTGTGATTCTCTCGCCATTTTCATCCATTCTGGGCCAGCCACTCTCTTAAGGTCATCCTCCCATCGTTTTATGTGTCGCCCTTTGCTTCTTTTGCATTCTCGTGGATACCACACTGTTATGGTTTTTGTCCATTTATCGCTTTTGTCTCGTAGCATATGTCCCGCCCATTTCCACTTTAATGTTTTGCACACAGTTTTGACATCTTTGAATTTAGTTGTCCTCTTAATTTTTGTTAGTTTTATTTTATTTCTTCTTTTAATTCCAATAACACTTCTTTCGATTCCGTTTTGGCAGATTTCGAGTTTTTTCAACAACTTTTCTGTTAATGCCCATGTTTGCCAACCATACGTTAGACATGGCAAAATACTTTGCTTTTTTCTTTAATTGGCATATCTGCATTTTTCATAATCTCGCAAAGGGACCAAAATTTTTTCCAGGTGTTGGCTATCCTTCTGTCAATTTCTTTAAGCATGGTGTCAGTTGCGGCTATAAGCTGACCTAGATAAATATACTCCTTTACATATTAAATTTTTTTCAAATGCCTCTTTATGCCTTTTTTAATACTGTGACATATTATGGTTTGTAATGTGGGTTTGGTACAGTTCAGTGCAGCAGTGTTTCACTGCGACCAATGAGCTCTATTGTGATAGACACTTTTAACTATAGCTCACCGCTTATATTGATTATTTTCATGAATCTTTTACAGCATACAATTATATATTTTGCAGTGAGCTGACGTATGTTAAGTAGTCGAAGACTTGGACTTCCAAAAGAGATGCTACGTTTAGGGGGAGTCGGAGAGTTTAGCAGGTGGGAGACAATAGCCACTACTCATTGAATCCTTGTGGAACTAAATATTGCTATATTACCACACTTTTGAGCGGCCATAGACACCTCCCACTTCACTCACGCGACACCGGTGCGATCAACAGGTTGATTTAGGAATGAAAAGAGGCAACACATTATTGTGCCCGGTATGTAATTTTTTTAAATTTTTGATATTTGGTTTTCGTTGCTTACTGTGAATAGTTTTCAGCAATTTGTTAGTATAGAAAGATTTATGAGTATTTAGGTGGAACGCGGGTATACTCACCCGGACTCCCCCTACGCATTAAAGGACCACATTCAGAGAGAATGTGTAGCGGGGTTTCATCTGCACTATAACAGAATCTACACGCTTTGGAGTCTCTGAGGCCTAGGATTTAGAGGTGTTTGTTTAATTTGCAGCAATTGTCTGATATATTTTGGTGTATCAGGTGTTCAAGTATAAAATGCGTGGACATGTTGTGCTAACCTACTTCCATTCTTTAACATTTGATTTTTCTCACTGTATGGGCGGGAATATAAATATGGGCGATAGCACACATTAACTAATCGGAAATGACCATTATAATTTTTAATAATTTAATACTGTGACATATGGTGTGACAGGTGTTCAAGTTAAAGTGCGTGAATATGTTGTGCTAACCCAATTACTTCCATTTTTTTTAATACTAGGTTTTTCCTCTGACTATACATAGAAATAAATCAAAATATATCCATATGTATGAGGATATTTTTAGTAAATTATAATAAATATTACAGAATTTTACCTTTCTCGTAATACGGGATCCAGTCCAACAGTGGGCTCGTCCAATATAAGTAGCTCAGGTTCGTGGACAAATGCAGCAGCTAATGACACTCTTCGTTGCTGCCCACCAGACAACGTCTTGATCTGGCGACTACCGCTGGGCAGATCCAGAAGGTTCAACAGAAACTCGAACCGCTCATCGAGCTTCGCGGTCTTCATGCCGTATATTCTTCCAAAGTAATAAAGTGCATCGCGAACTGTGAATTCGGCTACTAAGGCTATGTCCTGAAAAATATTTGAAATAGTTAAAAATTGTATAATTTTAATGGAAATACAGATTTTTTAGTATGGATGACTAACTAAGCATACATACATAAAGACTTTGACCACCTCTTTCGTACGAACACTACGTTGACGGGCAGATCTTTTTCTGTCACAAACAGAGGAGGTGTCATTGTACCTATTAATAGCCCGGTACCAATCATTTTACTAAAACTAAGCGAATGTAGCGTTCTAAAATTTGCATTTGGCTCCATACCTAGTTTGTGAAATGCAATCACAGCGATTCGGTTCTCTTTATCACCCCACTCCATTTTAATATCGCAATATATTGGTATATTGTATTGGCGCCAAAATAAGAAAACTTAATGAACAATCATATAAAAATGACATATAATAATTCGGCTACTAAGGCTATGTCCTGAAAAATATATGAAATAGTTAAAAATAATAATAACTTGTATTATTTTAATGGAAATACAGATTTATTTGAATGGATGAGGAGTATGACTAACTATGCATACCTACATACATAAAGTATCGAATAAACGACGAATAAATATGTGAATTCAAAAACTGAAAATTCATTTGTACGTAACGGGTGAGGATCGAATCGCAGGCACTGTAAATTACGGCTTGACCCATCGGATATATAACTTCACGTAAATCATTCAATTTGTGCCTAATAAGATGTAAGCCGTGATTTG
The DNA here is from genome assembly GCF_905404315.1 of Leptidea sinapis. Lineage (NCBI taxonomy): Eukaryota > Metazoa > Arthropoda > Insecta > Lepidoptera > Pieridae > Leptidea > Leptidea sinapis. Next base: position 7,256,126 of record NC_066268.1, read on the forward strand.
AAGTGAATCACTGTCTCCCCTTACTGAGTACACCAAGATTTTTAAATGCCAATTTGGCCTTCTCTTTCAAGTGACGTAACTGGACGTCGCTCGACGCTGAATAAGCCAGCAAACTGTGGCAGAAGTGATCTCGATTCAAGCGGATATGACAAAGGGAGAATTTTTGGCGGTGAATGCTCAAACTTGTGTCTGTATATGATTCGCATTCACCATACATTCCAGACCTTGCACATTGTGATTCCAAAAATTAAAGATATGCTAACAGGTATATGATTTACAAGCCCTGAAGTGGCGGTGAAGGAGTTCAAAGAGGCCATTCATGATATCCCTCAGGGAGGCAGCAACAACTGCTTTTCATAATCGGTCCAAAAAATGCAAAACTGAGTAAATAGTGAAGGAATATACCGAGTCTGGCCATAAATACTGTTACAACTAAAAATAAACAAAATATTACATTTGAATTTGGAATCTGTCATTTTTATATGATTGTTCTCATTTTGGTGCCAATACAGTGTAAAATATTTTGCGATATTGAAACGGAGTGGGGTGATAAAGAGAACCGAATCGCTGTGATTGCATCACACAAAGTAGGTATGGAAATTTTTAAAACTCTCCATACGCTTGGTATTAGTAAAATGTTTCTGTACCGGGCTATTAATAGGTACAATGAGACCTCCTCTGTTTTAAACAGAAAAAGGTCCACTTAATGTTCGTACGAAAGAGGTGGTCAAAGCAGTAATCGAAGAAATCCTGTCCGAAAGCAAAAGATTTTATCTCGGGCGATGATGATAGCACCTAGAACCATGCCGCGTATTTTAAAAGATGACTTAGGACTTTCTTAACATATAATTTAAAAAAGAATAGGGTGGTAAAATCGAAACAACTACTAAAGCGATACGCAACTGAGCAACATTTTAACAGAAAAATGACCGTATTTATGCTTAAAGCTCTAAGGAAGCTTCCCAATTAGTTGACAGAGTGCAACGTGGGCACTATCCGACTTCAGTGATGGTTTTTTGGGGTATTAGGTATGAAGGAGTGACTGAGCCATACTTTTGCGAAAAGGGTACCTAAATATTGGCACAAATGTATCAAGATACCATTCTTGAGAAGGATGTGAAGCCCTTCAACAACATCATGTTCAATAACCAAGAATGGTCCTTCCAGCAAGACTTGGCGCCGGGTCATAAAGCTCGGTCTACGCAGTTTTGGTTGGAAACGAACGTTTCGGACTTCATTCTGGCCGTCGTCTGGTCCTAATCTTAATCTGCTCGATTATGATACACTGTCAGTTTTAGAGAGTAAGGCTTGCTCTAAACGCCATGATAATTTGGAGTACCTTAAACAATCTGTACGATGGGCAGTGAAGAATTTTCCCATGGAAAGAGTGCGTGCTTCTATTGATAACTGGCCTCAACGTTTTAAAGGACTGTATTGCAGCCAATGGAGACCACTTTGAATAAACTTTTTCTATTTCAAATAGGTTTATATTTTTGTATTATGCTAATAACGCACTATAAAAGTAATAAATGTTATTTGCAATAAAATTTTTTTTCTTTGATTCAGTATTTATGGCAAGACTAGGTACTTTGAAAATAAATAAATTTATTACATCAAGCCATACACATACATAGTAACATTTGTATTTTATAACATGACGCACATTTAGCTCGTTCATTGTAAACAATTTTATCACGTCAATGTTATTAGTTCTTGTATCAAATATTGTCATTGTTCCTGTGCCCATGTTGAATTACAATTATGACGTCATAGATGAGTCAGTTAAAATCTCTTTATTTGCAGTTACTTGACTAAACCATACTAATTCATGTTATGAGGTATTCTGATAATTAAAAATCCGGATCTTCGATGTCCGGGTATAGCTAAATTTTTGAAGAGGAGCGAATTTTGGACGTATTTTTAATAAAATAAAAATATAAATTAACAAAAAAAACCGTCTTCAAAAACACTATTCCAAAACAATAGATATAATATGCACTTTGAAGTATATCCTTTCGATTAAAAAAAAATCATCGAAATCAGAATGATCAAAATCGGTTCACCCAGTCGAAAGTTCTGAGGTAACAAACATAAAAAAATATACCGACGAATTGAGAACCTCCTCCTTTTTGGAAGTTGGTTAAAATATATTGTAATATAGCTAAGAACAATAAGTGCTTACATACACATGTATTTATATTTTACTATTATAATGCGTTGGATAGCTAGGCTGATCCGTTGACCGAAATACGCGCCGTAAAAGGGCTACAGACTGGAAACGCGCTTATTTCCGGCGCTTCTGGGCCCCATGGGTCAAGTGTCTCGACACCAAACGGCACAAAGATGTAAGACTAATTACTGAGATCGACATATTTACGACGTTTGCTGTCTTCGGCAGTCGAAGCAGCAGCCCCAGCGCCAACTGATGTAACTTTGACATCAAAAGGAGCCAGAGTGTAGACGAAAGTCGCGTCCCACACCAGCACTCTTTCGCATGCCCAAGCCACCAGGGTCATTCCCGTGACGCCCAAGAGCCACATCGATGTTGATGATACAATCTTAAGTACTTTTATAAAGGAAAAATAATTTTAATTCATATTTATGACTAGCCGACTTAAAGGTTGATTTGCCACATAAATTATTTTTAGAGTTAGACCGTTTCTTGGACATTGCAACATGACTTTATTTTTCTAAAATAAAATATTTTTTCTAAAATAAACGGAGCCTTAGTAAGGTACTCCTTATTACGTCCCAACAAAATCGGTCCAGCCATTTCAGAGATTAGGTGGAAAAACAAGACAGATAGACAGACAAAAATTGTGGAAAATGTTATTTTGGTGTATGTACCGTATATATATTCATATACATGTAGTAAAAACTGTTATTTCAATATAACAAACAGACACTCCAATCTTATTTCTATGTATAGATTTTTTGTTGATTGTCAGCTTGACATAAATTTTTAGATAAGTTAGTTGATTAAATCTATGGAAATTTGGAAAATAGTCTGGCAGAAGAATAATGTTAGTTGTCCATCTCAATATCTCTCTCATAATTATAGTGATTAAGTGGAAAAACTGAACAAATAACAGTAAGAAATAAATAATCACATATTAAATTCTAAACAGAGTTATGGCAGAACTAAATAATTGTTTATTGGCAGTTTTCTATCATAATAACAATACTAGCATCATAATAATGCCTCGCTTATTCGAATTATGTCCGATTTTATAACATATATAAATATCGAGAACTTGTAAGTTAGAGGTTCCTAGAATCAATAACTACTACGGAGATAGAACTTTGAAAAAACGCCTACCTTATCTATTAAACAGCTTGCCTGAGGACATCCGACTAGAAACCAGTAAAAGAAAATTTAAAACTAAACTTAAGTAATATTTACTGTCAACAGTTTAAAGCAGCCTTAAAATTAAAATTTGAGTTTTTATTATATTCTTATCAAGATTTGTTAATTACACTTGTATAAAATCAATGTTCTAATAAGCATTAATGTATTACAAGAGACTTGATCCTGCAGGCAAACTGTTCAAACAGTTTTGCGGGACTATGTTAGCTTTTAAGATTCTTTCTGTAAATGATTAATAGTATAAATAAATAAATTAAAAAAAATCGACGATAAATTCACTTAAAAGTTGAAAATCGCGTGACCAGTTTTGTGTTCTTAACTCCATTTCGACATGATTGTGGTTTGGAACGTTTTTCTGGAATTACGTCCAGTTTTGCTAGTTATATTGTTTTTTGACACAACGACGACAATATAGAAAGGGAATTTGGTATATAGAAAGAGTACATCTTATGAAAAATCTAATAAGTCCAACCTCGGCTAGGCTACATGCTACTTGGTTCAATTAAGGAGTTCCTATACCTTTCATAGACAGCGGGGATTCAACTCATGATAAACATGCAAATGAAACATACAGACGACATGAGAACCTTTTCCTTTTTTGTAGCTGGTTGAAACCAGTTATTTTTACTAAAATGCAGAATTATGTAGATTATTGCGCAAATAGTTGTTGGAGTTACAATATTAAATAATATGTAAGCAAATGTATTTACCGAGCTCAGCACAAATAATGTTAAGCTTTTGTATCATCATCGTGCTAACTAGACTTTTAAACTGTTGATGGCAATTATAGTTATTTATGCAACTGTTGTGTGATAATAGTATCACATGAGTGTTTTAATACCTAATTATCAACAGTTGCATACAAGACTTTATCCACACCCAGAATATGAATCCTCTAAAAGATTCTGGAACAGTTAGCTAACTGCTAACATTAAAACACCAGTCCTAATATCATTCATTACTGATTATATACAAATAAACTAAGTATTAATGAAATATCTATTTATTTTAGAAGTAATTTACATTTTGTATAGTGCAATAATTAAAATTCACTCGAATATAATGTTCTTTTGCAGCGTTTAAAATGAATCGCTCATTTTTTGTAAACAAAACAATAAAAATATCGAAGAAAAATAGCGGGGATTCGAATAACCTATTTTTTTTTTCGGCGCGCGACGTTCTGGGAGTGTGGAGCGCGCGTAAACGAAAATGTTTTTTTTTTAATTCATACAGATACCATGCATCGAGCAATAAGAATGTGGCTGTATGTTGAAACTCTTTGCGCATGAAGGGATAAAAAAACATAGGAGTGTTGTTATGAAATTCAGTACAACATTACAACACTCTTTTGGATGATGTAATGGATGTTATTAGAACATTGGGTGTTTTAATGTTGGCAATAAGCTAACTGTTTCAGAATCTTTAATAGAGGATTTAAAGCATGGGTGTAGATAAAAGCAAATACGAAGTAATAATAACATATTTATTCAAAGAAAACAAATCTTATGACTATATTTACAATACTATCTATGATAACATTAAATTAAATCTATCATTACGAGGAAGTGTACCAAGAATAATGGCGTTGCCGCGTCGGATAGCGAGGCTGATCCGTTAACCGAAATAGCTACACTTGGGTTACCAGAAGCCCTATTGAGGCCCGTAGATAGTACTTTGTACATATACTTATATGTAATGGCTGCTAATATTTCTTCTAAAAGGCCACTGTGTCGTACCAGTTCCGGCCGAAGATTCCACTAAATGGCTGTGTATGGCAAAAAGTTCTAGTGAAACGCAGAGTTGTGGAACACATCTCTTGTTACCAAATTCAAAATAATTATTAAAAACGTTTGTGTGATAAAGGTTACTATAACATAAATGATTTTCTTAATGATACCTCAGACTGGGAATGGAGCAAATGCCCTCAGGCTATAACAGATATTGTAACTAAATTAAGAAAAAAGGAGCCCGTTTTGTTTCTGGCGCCCATTCTTCTTAGGTCTGAGGCATACTATTTCGAATGGGTGGTTGTTTTATTGAAGTTTAAGAAGTGATTTTAAATCTTATATTGAATAAAAAATCCAAATGATTTGAGTTTTCTTTAGTGTTAATTCCGGCAATATTTGTCTGAGTCTCGTGCCAGATTTTGGCGAGTCACCACGTCCTGAGGATGCCACGTGTAGAGGCGAAACACGTGTCGAATTGTTTAAAGACAAATATTGGCGGAATTAACACTAAAGAAAACTCAAATCATTTGGATAATTATGGATTTCCGCGACATAACGCCTACTTCAATAAATTTTGAAAAAAAAAAATATTTTTATTTTTGATGATTCGCGCCACTCATAGTATTTATTTATATTCATTGGAAGAAGCTGAATTAATGTTATTATATTTTTTTTTAATCTACATATAATTTGAAAAGCCAAAAAACTGCCTCAAAGAAGTTTATTCTTTGATAAGCTGTATTAAAAATATGTGATATTATATTACATATTTTTATTGTGTTTATTTAAAATCTTTATATTTAATAGCTTCAAAGGACAATTACAAATCATAAAGGTCATTCAAGTTTCAAAATAGATTGCTCGTAATTTTTGATGTAAATAAGGTCATTAAATAAATTTGACCGGTGTTTTTGATCATTAATGTGTCTATTCACCTTGGTAGGTTTCTGATACATTTCAAGTAATAATATTTAATATATGAAACTCGTGAAACGAGTCTGAAGTACAAGGTTTAATTATATATAGAATATTAAAAAATGATAATATTTAGTTTTATTTCCGCAGATTTCACAAAATCATTTCGACACTTGTTTCGCCTCTACACGAGGCATCTTCAGGAGGAACGAGAGAAATATTCACTCAGGACGAGTTCTTTTTTCCTTTTTATACAATACAGCTTTTAATGCTTAAAACGGCTTGGATTTAGTATCCCGTAGCACGAATTATGAGGTAAAAATTATTGTAATTGATAGAGCTTTAGACCACGATTATAATGGTATCATTCTTATTATAAGGTAATGCACCGTTCCAGAGAAAAAAGCATTATAACTATTATAACAAAAAAAAAAGGTGTTTTAACGCTTAAAACACCTCGACTGCTTGAAGAGCAGCATCGATTTTAAGATTTTTTTATTTGCCTTTAAACTGTTATCATCGCGGAACTTTAATATAGTAATTATTATGACGGGTACTCACGATATATATATTTTATATATTTGATGCCGATATTTCGATCTAATTGCGTGATTCGTGGTCGCGGCGGAACTGTGGAGGCGGCGAGAAACTCTTGAAACATTGACACTTGAATTAGTACATCAATCTGTCCATGTGCATTTGTACTGCAGACCACGGAATTCCATGTTTGCGCTAGTATAAAACCATCCTCCCTATTAATATTCTTAGGATGTTTTCTAATTTCCATAGCTACTCTAACAAGCCGTGGGATGTATTGGCGTTCAGCAGAAATCACTCGTGGGTTATTTACAAATACCCTAATTTTTTTATATCCGACTTTTAACATACCGAATATAGTAATAGCATAGATAAAGGATATTAATAGAAAAGCAAGGCCACGCAAAGAGTGTTATTAAAAGTCTAAATTAATTCTGAAGCCTGTGATCATTTGAGCGCGTCATTGAACAAAATTATATTGAAACTAATTTGCATTCAACAGAATAAAAATGAGAGACAGAATATTTAAATAACATACGCAATAGGTTATTTAAATATTATGTAAATTTTATTCTTAAAATAACTGAAACGAATAAAACTATAATTATTATAAAAACGATATAGATTAGAACTATACCGCTTCATTTGCGGTCTCTCTCTATTTTAATCGGTTTTCTTTGCTGCGGTAACATTTTTCCACTGTGCGAATATAGAATCCGACGAATTTTAAAATGAAAGCTTGCTTAATACACAAATTATTATATTTTATTGTAGGTGTTATTTTTTATTACGCCCCACCCATTACAATGCAGTGCCGCTCATGATTAAGCCTCATTTGCCTAGTAATTTTACTATGTACGGTGCCCTTCAGACCGAAATAGGCGCCGTTGTGGTACCGCGTGCTGCGTGCTGTGCAAAGGAGCCACTCGTTAATAATGATAAATCTCACCTGGGGCATATACCCAACCCTGGGTCCAGGAACACCGCTGTTCTTTTCTCCAGGTTTACCCCCAAGAACCCAAATGTTGCCGCCGTCCAATTTCCGTCTTCCCACAATACATGAGAGTAGTGTAGTCTTTCCGCAGCCAGATGCACCGAGAAGCCCATATCTACGACAAAATAAAACTTTGATTACAACATTGTTTTCTGTGTTTCAATATGCAAATGTGTGAATTTCGACGACACTCATATAACTTTTCTGTGGTTAGAAATTACTAGTAAACTACTTTATCCACAAAAAAATGTAATTATAGGAACATACATATTTAATCTACCTTAATTTCTTAAACAAAATTAAAAGAATCTGGCAACGCCAGTGCACAACTTAGATAAAACTTTGTTCTTTCCCCCAAACACAATTTTCCAAGCAACCTAGCAATATGGCCGCAGGGGGTAATTGACACATTCTGTAAATTAACAGAACTCGATGGTTGAGCCTCACTTCTTACTCACAAAAATCCAGGAAATACTCGAAATCCTGTTGGTTTACCCCCGTGAGATCTTAGTAATTTCATGGTTAATCGTCCTGCGTATATCCTCGGTTCTCTATCCTCCATCAGTTTGCTGGCAAACTGCGATCAGTTTGCCAGCAAACTGATGAATATAAGTAGAATTCAAATTCAAATATTTTTATTCAAAATAGGATGTGACATCACTTATTGAAATTCAAAAACTACCACCCATTCCAAAATGAATGCCTCACACGGCACAGCTGAGAAGAACGGGAGCAACAAACTCTGCGGGCTTTTTTTCTTCATCGAAAAAATAAAGGCATAAAAGGCATTTATTTTCTCAAAATTGATTCCTTTAGAATTCTTTTTGATGTCATTTCTTATACTACTAGATACTACTACCGCTTCGGAAACAAATGGCGCTCTGAGAGAGAAGAAGCGGCGTAAGAAACTCTCCCAGCATTCTTTTTTTTGCGCTCTTTTCAATAAAAATATACAATATTGTACAGTCGCTATAAAATAATCACAATCTAGTCCCAGGCTGTCCGATCATTTAGATATTCAGCATTGGAGTAATAGGATTTACGACAGAGCCATTTTTTTATAAAACATTTAAATGTATTTATAGATAATGCCTGAACAGTGGCTGGGACTTTATTGTGGAAGTGTATACATTTACTCTTAAAGCTATTATGTATCTTATGAAGCCTACTAGAATTAGTTACAAGCAATCCCTTATTTCTAGTGTTATAATAATGAAAATCACTATTAAGAGCAAAAAGGTGACGATTTTTGTGAACATATATTAAATTTTCATAAATGTACTGACAATAAACAGTCATAATATTTATTTCTTTAAATTTTTCTTTGAGAGACTGTCTATAACCAAGCTGATATATAGCACGAAAAGCTCTCTTTTGCAGTATAAACACTATATCAATGTCAGCAGCATGACCCCATAGTAATATACCGTACGTCATGATGCTGTGAAAATAACGAAAGTACACTAATCTAGCGGTCGCAACATTCGTGTACTCTCTAATCTTTCTAACTGCATATGCCGCAGAGCTGAGTCTATCTGCTAGATGGTTAATATGTGGACCCCACTGAAGCTTTTTATCTAACGTGATACCCAAGAAGACCGTAGTGTCCACAAGTTCCAATCTCTGGTCATTTATAAGTGCGTTGGTTTGTACCTCCGCTGAGTTTGGTGTAATGAACCGTAAACACTTTGTTTTTTTACTGTTTAAGTGCAGATTATTCGTCTCAAACCAACGCACTATCTTTGAGAGTGCATTGCTTACCTCGTCATCAATATCCGCACGTCGCTTCACTTTAAAAATAAGTGAAGTATCATCAGCAAACAATACAATCTCATGGCTATCATCTACCACAAACGGTAGATCGTTAATATATATAAGAAACAAGAAAGGACCGAGAATAGAACCCTGTGGAACACCTATTCCCACAGGTTTACCCGAAGACCGTTTGCCATTTACATCGACTATCTGAACTCTTTCGCTTAAATATGATTTTAACAGATTTAGGGCTCTATTTTTCACTCCATAATGCTTTAGTTTTAGGAGTAAAGTTTCATGGTGGAAGCAGTCAAATCCTTTTGACAAATCACAAAAATTGCCCAATGCATCCTGTGACTCTTCCCAGGCGTCAAAGATGTGCTCAATGAGTCTAGTACCCGCATTAATTGTTGATAAGCCCCTAGTGAAACCAAACTGATTTTTGTTCATTAATTTACAAAAATGCATTTGTAGCTGTTGAAGCAAAAGTTTTTCAAAAATTTTACTAAAAACAGGCAGCACTGAAATAGGTCTGAAATTAGCAGGGTCAAAAGAACTGCCCGATTTAAACAAAGGTATAACTTTGCTGTATTTCATGACTACATGACACACCCTCATCTATGCATTCATTAAATATTATTGCTAATTCAGGTGCTATAATGTCAAGTATGTATTTAACAATATAAGTCGAATGGCCCCATAGGTCTTTTGTATTTTTTAGGTTAATTGATTTGAAGATTTTTATTATATCGCTACCTGTAACATACTTAAATTTCAAGTCAGTAGAAGATGCTGGTACGTGTAATTTAAGCATATCATATGCTGCTTTTGGCGAAGAGTTAAGTATTTGTCGTGACAATCGGGATTTCGGAGAAGTATTTATCAAATTCATTTGCAATTTCTATTTCCGAATTTATAACGCGATTATTAATATTTAAACAGATAGAGGTGTTACGGCAATTCGATCTACCAGTTTCATTGTTAATTACACTCCAAGTCGCTTTTACTTTATTATTACTGTTTTTAATTTTATCTGCAATGAAACGTGTTTTCGCTTCATGACACTCTATTTTAAAGAGCTTGGAGTATTTTTTTTACATATATTTTAAATTCTTCACTATTATTGTAATGTTTCTCATAATTAAGGTCATATAAGCGTTTACGACTTTTGTGGATAGCCATTGTTGCCCAATCATTAAAACTATGTTTGTTGTTTACTGTCACCGTTACTGGAGTAAAAATCCTGTCAAATTCCTCACAGAAGGAATTGAAGACTAAGTTGTAGTGAAAATTAGCAGTTTCGCCACAGTGTAAAAATGGCATTGTATTTACCAAATTATTTCTAAACCTCTCAAGACGGCTACCCGTAACTGGTATAATCGTCACCTTTTTTGGTCTGACATTGTCCTGGTCATTGTCATGAGTTTACTAGTAATAGTAACATCTGTAAAAATATTATCTAAACAGGTTGCTGTTGTAGAAGTGATTCTAGTAGGTTCCCAAAATACATTGAACAAATTAAAACTTTGAAATAAATTTTTAAGGCTAGTACAATTGGCCGAAGGTTCAAGCAAGTTTATATTAAAATCTCCACACACTATAATTGACTTGCTAATTTTGCTAAATTTTGATAGTACCTCCTCCATTCTATGTTGGAATTGTTCATATGATGCAGTGGGCGGGCGGTATACACTTACAATAATAAATTGCTCTAGTTCTATACAAGCTATCTCAATTAGTTGTTCTATAGAGAGATTAACAATATCTCTTCTATTTTCACATTTTAATCTATTATTAATAATAATTAGGGAACCTCCATGTATTGCCCTACTTCTACAAAACGAACTGACTACTTTATGTTCTCTAAAACTAAACTGGAGCTGATGACTCTTACGCCAATGTTCTGTAATACATAATATTTATATATTACAGCAGCTCAAAAACAGTTCAATTTCTAATTCCTTACTTGAGATACCTTGTATATTCTGGTGAACAATATTTATGAGCTTTATATTATGATTATCTATAGCAGTAACATTTATATTTGGTGAATGTTGCCTATTTTGTATGATATTGAAAGAGAATATGTTTACAAAGTAATATTGTACAATTAAACTTATTATTTAAAAGCCTGAGGGCGGTCACTCCATTCCCAATCTGTGGTATCATTAAGAAAGTCATTTATGTTATAGTAACCTTTACCACACAAACGTTTTTTAACAATTCTATTGAATAACGTAATACTTTTGTATTGAACATTTTCTGGGATCTTGTTGTAAAAGCATACACATCGCCCCACAAAAGACTTACTAGATCGACTTAGCCGAGTAGTAGACATTATAAGTTTAAAGTTAAGAACCTAGGATAAAGCCGGTCTGACGGTGCAATAGGGATGGCAGATAGATGAAATTACATGTGCGAGTGGGAGCGTATCAGTAGTGGCTGCTATTTTAGATTCGATTCTTTATTGCCACGGGTCATATTATTAAAATTTTTATGATAAAGTGTGACGAGACGAGCAATACGCTCACGTGATTGTAAGTGATAAGGCCTGCCCATTGCAATGCCGAAAATTCTTACCGACATTACAATTACGCTCTCCACTTTGAGACATACGATATTAAGTCTCATTAAAGTCTAGGGCAAATAAACTCTATTCAAATAGGCTCAACCTAAGCGCTTTTGAATAGTCATTTTTTTATAATTAAAAAAATGGTGGAGAGAACCTCCTTCTTCGTTCCTTCCAATAATATTTTGTCTAAAGAAATCATAAAAATAAATTTAAAATAGGAAACAATAATTATTTTATTTACTTTAATTGATTACGCAATTTTCTACATCTTCTTTTGGAATTAATCGCAGAAAAAACAGAAAAGCATAAGATCTTAATATGTCAAAGTCAAAAACTATGATAGAATATACATTGACAGTTGAGAGATGATTTCGATTTGAGAATTTACTATCAGCCACATCGAATCGATAACCGTAATAAAATTCTGATTCTTTTTACTTTTACTAAAAAACGACTAATTTATAGTTTATGTGACTAAGTTATATTAGACATATTTCCGTATTTATTTATTTTTGTAATGACAAAATCGATTAATCTATTAATTATAACTCGGTTCTCTTCCAAAGTTTTAATAATTTTTAAATAATACTTTTAGACTTTCTCTACTAGCTGCAACTCCTCATTTTATCTATTTTTACTCGTAATCAATGGTACAATAATCTATTTAAAATTCAGTACCAATTTGGTTGTTCTCCTTTCAGTACAGCTACGGCGCCCTGCAGACCGAAATACAATAATGCTTGCACATTATTGCTTCACTTAGTGAATTGCAATCGAATGATCGATCATATTATTCTACCCGTGTGAGGTCACAGTGACTTCGAAATGTAATATTAACCCACTTGAATTTAATTTCGATTGTAAACAAAGTTATTATAAGAATTTACATTTCGTCATTTCCTGATCCATATAAAACAGAATTCAACATATTTTATAAATTAACCTCGTTCTGGTTTACTACCTGGGTGCGAAATAGGAAACTTCCATTAATTACATTAAACGTATGGTATAACTACTTTTTGTGCGATTTACATGTAGGTTCTACGTATAGAAGAAATATTTCATTGATAATGTGTGTCAAACATAACCTGTAACAGATAGCAAGCCATTAATAGAAAACGATAGATTACATAACACTCACATAATGCCCTTATCAACGGTCATGTCCAAGTGTTCCAGCACTGGTTTGTAGTCGGCCTTACCCTTCCGACCGTAGAACTTGTAAGCACGCTCGACCACAACGGCCGGCGCCGCCATTTTGAAATGTTGACAGATCAGTTGGCGCGCATTTTATATTGTCTGCAACAAGAGAAATTCACATAAAAAATAAGTAATTTTTATAAGGATTAAAACGCTTGTAATGAATATCATTATTGTTGAGAATCCTGTAAATCACGCGAAAAGTAATATAACCGATAATGATTAAAAAAAATATAAATAGAAAAGGATAAACGGATAATGATTATTTTTATTATAATATGTAATTCATTTTAAAATTTAGTATTTACAATCATTTTGATCCTTTTTAACATATTTCATACAATATATTTTATCTTAAAGTTTTAAGCTACTTATAACCATAAAAAATTCAAGAACTGAGAGTATGGTGGTATCGGTCTGTACATGGTCTGTACTTGTCACTGCTTTTGGTACTCGTCAACTACTACTAATACAACACAGAGGTGTCCTACCTAATGTGATACCTAAAGAAACATAGTGATTATATTCTCTTTGACCTAAACATGATAGTTGCGTTCTCAATGACGTATTCGGCGTGCCCATAGGCCGATCCGAAACACGTTTCGCATTTTATTGGTCGTTTTTAAAACAAACGACATCAATTTAATTTATAGGTGCTTTACACGTTATTACTTAAATTCAATTGACAATTGACACTAAAATGTGTTGGTAGGACCCCTATTAGCTGGAGCTACGATCTGGTCAAGGACTGCTGGAATAGGTTGGATGAGGGCAACGCACGACCAATCTTCGTAAAGATCTTTGGGAGGCGTTTGTCCAGCAGCCGACGTCTGACGGTTGAAATGATGATGATAACAAAATGTCTTGACAATATATCCTTAACATTCTAATTATTTTATTCTATTTCACAGTGTATCAACAGCTAAGCACCTACCTATCATAATAATATATAAGTAATTTGTTGTAACATTTTGAAAAAATTGCTTAACGCGTATTGCGTAGGTAAATTAGTAGCGCCATAAGAGTGAAGCGTGAACAAACACGCTATCAATAATTACATCCTAATTTACATTTCTAGAATAATATATAGGTATTCTCAGTTACTAGATTTTTTAGAGAATACTGATCTGAAATTATGTGGAATGTGGGCTTAAATGTATTTAGAACAATCTTTTTAGGGTACTGGTGTTTAGTGTCACAATTTGGCAGATATTTTAACATAGTGACCATGGTTGTAGTGTTTATTTTCTCTTTGGTCATGACAGCACTGCCGTGACCGTGATCTTTATTTATTTATAGTGAAATGTAGAATTACAACTTATTTATGTATAACAGGCCAAAAACTTGTTAAATACAAATATAATGATATACAATTTAAAGTTAACTTATAAAAATATGACTTAATAATATGAAATGTGAAATAATTCAGTGACAATAGGTAGATAATAAGAGTATTTATTTTTGTACGGGTGAGTTGCATTGCTACCGCTTCGTTTATTAATAATAAAATAAAAACATTGAAGTTTATAATGATCAAAATTATTCAGTTCTCAACTGCGGGATGGACCAATCATAGCATCGATAACGAAAGGCAACTCAAGACACAAAGTTGTATGCCACTAAGTTACATTAAGCGTTTAACTGTTTGTTTGGATATTTTTGAATACGCAATACTAATAGACTAAATACATGGTCGAATTTGGTACGGCTGGACCATCGGTCGGTCCGATGGGCGCCACGCACGAATCGGTCCGCCGCGTACTCGGACGGTCCGGACGGTTGTAATAATAATTTTGTACTATGGATAATGCGACATACAATCGAATACGGTCCACTACCAGGAGGTCTACTCGCAAAATGGACAACGATATATTCGGAACGATACGATAATACCCCGAATATATCGCACCTACCCTACTCAAACAACTGTTAGTATTCCGTATCGTAACAACATCGTAACCATAGACTAATATTTTGATTTTTTATGATGTTAGAGTGAATAAATTATGCGTGAACCTTGAAAAACTAAATATTATCTGTGCTATGTCGCTGTTAAGTGTCAAAAGTCAAAACATAGTTTAGGCGCTAAGGACCATGCCAGACACTGCACCACCAATTCGCACCATTTACACAAAATGTAAATATTCACAAAATATTTAATGAATCTATATATATATGAAATATTAAACGATCAAAAAAATGACTTAAATTACTTGGTAGTAAAAAATCCTGTTGGATAGTAAATCACATAATTATTTTAATAATATTTATTAAATATGTATATTGTATGGCAAATATATCTATACAACTTGAAACGATAATAGCAACGACAGCCTAGAAGGTGTCGTTGAAATTATCGTAAAAGTGGCGTTTGATTATTTGTAAAATTCGAATATTCGTCTCTGACATTTTCAACTAAGAGTAGGGTTTAGGACCGATAATATCGAAAAATGTTTCATTTGTTCAATCATTGTTTCGACATTGAATACGATGTCACTAAGAGTAGGATTCGACACGACTAATGCTACGATATATTGAATATCGTTTTTGGGAGTAGGCGCCCAGACCGAGCCCGATGGTTCGTCCGTACCAAATCCGATCATGTGTTTGGGCTATAAGCATGGCCTTAGAGTTACTTTGTTTATGACTAGAGTTAATAGTAATAATTATATAATCAATGTTAGCCTATGTACTTGTGAATGTAATAACTTTTATGTACTTATTTTAATTTTAATAACTACAAATTACTATCTATCCAATGTGTAATCATGTTGTTTGGTACAGAATTGTATGCTGACAGATTGATTGACCTCATGGTCAACTGAGACTAGTTCAGATAATTGAGAAATTAAAACCCTGAGTCGCATTCATGTGATTTAATATTCTATATTAGTTTCCACGAATAATATACTCGACTTTCGAAGTTTTTGGACGGAGTGGGACGAGGACACTTGTATAAAAATTGATTCACTTGAATAAAAAACAGTAAATAAAGGTACAACAAGGTTGTGCTCTGTATGTTTATACTTAGAGGCATAAAAGGCATTAATATTCTCTAAAAATTGTTTTTATTTTTTTTTTTTAATGAAAGAGGTAGACAAACGAGCGCACGGGTCATCTGATGTAAAGTGATCACCGCTGCAAATATTCACTTGCAAGACCAGAGGAATCACAGAAGCGTTGCCGGCCTTTAAAGAAGGTGTACGCACTTTTCTGAAGGTACCCATATCGTATCGTCCCGGAAACACCGCACAAGAAAGCTCATTCCAAAGTTTGGTTGTGGAACTAATCCTCAGGAATCGCGCAACAGAAATAATAATAAAGTTTTAATTAACTTTATTCGAGATATTTACAGGTTTTTCTAAGTCTACTTTAAATGAGACTAAGTACCTTCTGTATTTGTCGCATATGAGATCTTATTGTTACACTTATTTCCGAAAAGGTAAACGAAGAATATAATTAACACCATTGTTATTTTATGCGTTGATACAATTTAAGTCACGAAGGGATGAGACGAGCGGTACTTTAAGCTGATGGTTATTGATACGCCCTGTCTATTACAATGCAGTGCCGCTCAGGATTCTTGAAAAACCCAGAAATTTTGAGAATTACAATTGCGCTTGTCACCTTGAGACATAAGATGTTAAGTCTTATTTGCTCAGTAATTATTCTAATGCTTATAGATTTCTGCTTCACGGCAGCAAAATCCGCCTCTGTGGTAGTCATAATGTAACCGGCATCCTGTGCAAAGGAGCCTCCCACTGGTGAAGGTATGGTAGTATTTTTGTTTCTTTAACTTTTGAATAGTTCTACATTCATTACTGTTTTTTACATTTCTTTTATGATAATAAGGGACGAGATAAGCAGGACGTTCAGCTGATGGTAATTGATACGCCCTGTCTATTACAATGCAGTGCCGCTCAGGATTCTTGAAAAACCCAGAAATTTTGAGAATTACAATTGCGTTTGTCACCTTGAGATATAAGATGTTAAGTCTTATTTGCTCAGTAATTATTCTAATGCTTATAGATTTCTGCTTCACGGCAGCAAAATCCGCCTCTGTGGTAGTCATAATGTAACCGGCATCCTGTGCAAAGGAGCCTCCCACTGGTGAAGGTATGGTAGTATTTTTGTTTCTTTAACTTTTGAATAGTTCTACATTCATTACTGTTTTTTACATTTCTTTTATGATAATAAGGGACGAGATAAGCAGGACGTTCAGCTGATGGTAATTGATACGCTCTGCCCATTACAATGCAGTGCCGGTCAAGATTATGGGAAAACCCAAAAATTTTGAGCGGCATTACAACTGCGCACGTCACCTTGAGACATAAGATCTCATTTGCCCAGTAATTGTTGTATTCTGCAGATCTCAAAAATAGCTAATGCACTTCTCTTTAGTCCCTTCCGTGATCTTTATTCTATTTCGAAATGGACTTTATAGCGTGTCGGTAGCAAAGTCAATGTTATTATAATACATAGCTATATATATTAAATATTATATTATAATATTATATTATAATATTATATTCAATAATCATTATTGTAATTACCACTGTAATAATTAAACAAACAATAAAAAGTACCGTTGATGTTGATAATTGAATAAAAAAATGACTTGTCTTCACAATATAATAATACCTTTGAGTTACTTAATGTTCAATACAAGAGATATAGTTGTTTTTGTAACTCTTTTTATTAGCTTCACCTGAATGAATGTTTGTTTGTAACCGACTGATATGGGCGTGATTTTGACCAACTTTAAACGGCCAGATTTTGTTCAAAATTCGTAGATTTATCGAGGACCGAGGCCAAAACATTCATTTGATAAAATAATTCAATTTTTCAATTTAAAAAATAAGATTTTTGTTTTAGTTTATATAATTTTCATATATCGTCTATAAGGCAGGAATTAATATTCATTTTAAATTTCAACCATTATCTTTAGCCGATTTATTGAGAGCAGCAATGAAGCAAACTTAAAATTAGGAATTATTTTCTATTTTTTAGTTCAGTTTTTTATATATTTTTTTTAACTAAGTACTATATATTTTTATTGATAGTTTTTTATCACTGATCACCAATTTGCACTTGACGTTTGAATATAATCTTGAGTTTCTTGCGCCCATTTTTCTCAGGTCTGAGGCAGTCTCTTTTGAATGGGTGGTAGTTTTTGACGTTCAATAAGTGATATTAAGTTTAAATCCTATTTTGAATAAAAATATTTGAATTTGAATTTGAATATAGATCATACAGTTTCTAATAGGGGTTAGAAAAAGTGATAACGATAGAAACTTTGAAATAAGAGAACTAAGTTTACTGATATACTGAAAAGAGTTTTTTATTTATTTATTTACATTAAATCTACTTACATTTTAATTACATTTATTTACTTGATCAACATTTAGTTTAACGAGTAGATAAATTAAAATGGTAATGGACAGTTCGTAGAACTAATGATGAAATGTTAAAGAAAATGGTTACAAACTGGTAGGTAGAAAATAAATAATATATATAGTATTAAAGTGGTCTAATGCAGTACAGGGTAGCCCTGTTTCTTTGCGACAAGGAAAAGTGAACCAATGTGATCAAAGTCAAATATATTTAATTCAATTAGGCTTAATCTTGCTTAGAGTCTTAGTTATAAATATTTCATTTAAATCACTGAATCTACCATATGTTCGGAAAAGTAGAGCTCGTGAGAAGAATATACAAAAAAAAACTCAACGGCCACTTTTTTCAATCAAATTGAGTATTTTACAATGGCTTTAGTTAAACCACATTTGCCGTGTACATCAAACCGCTGCCACTCGTCACTTTGACGATTTCCAGCGGCCACAACCTAATATAATACGATTCACACACTTTGATAGAAGCCCGACGAGATAGTCCTCGTTCTGTAATCGTTTAACACCACTCACACTCACATCACAAATCACACACCTACAATAACACTACACACAAATAGTCACACACTTACATACACTCACACATACTTACATACATATATCACCGCACTCGCCGGCGAGTGAGAAGTCTCTTCAAACCTAGAGTCCACTGGACTAACAGATTATCGTTAGTGATCTTCTCTCCATACAGCCTAGTTTCGAGTCTCCTTCCGAGACGCCCCGCGCCTGTGAGCTACATTTTCGGCCTCCAAGGCCCCCGCCCGGTTTCGCTGTAAAAGCCTTCAGGGCTATCAGCACAGAGGAGGTTTTTAGACGGTAGGGGGTGTTTACACCCGAGCCCGACATATGGGCCCCGTTTCGGGGTCTTCAATACGTAAATGTATTTTACTCCTCTCGAAAAAAAAAAACGTTAAACCATTTATTTCTTAATAAAAAGGAGTAAAGAATGAACTGCATAAATATAAAATACTATATCCAATATGCATCAAACTTTAGAGCTTGAATTCATTGCTTGTGTAAGGATACTTTGTGAACATGATGGTCGAGATTGCTGTCATAATTAGTAATAGTATCCAACAAATACAATGATTTATTAAACGTTAACAGGTCGACCTGGCACCATAATCAGCTACTAAGATTCTCTCTGCTAAGATTAATTCTTTTCATGAATGTTATTATATCTTTTGTAGTGAACTGGCCTATCTAAAGTGTTCAAAGAATTGGTTTTCCTAAAGAGAAACGTTTACGCATTAATTTACCACTATTACAGAATCTACACTGGAACAGCTGATGGTGACAGGCAAGGTAGATGGCAGGCGTCCCAGAGAACGCAGACCCACGAGATGGTCGGACCAAATACGATCTGCTCTAAACATCAAGTTCCATGATGCCCTTCATAAGGCTAAGGATCGCAGCAGATGGAGGGGAATCGTACGGGAGAAACTGATGCAGCGGGGGAGTCACCACCCTCAGTAATGAGGAAAACGACGCGAGGAGGAGGAGGACAGAATCTACACGCTCTGCAATATCTGAGGCCTAGGATTGAGAGGTATTTGCTTAATCCTGGTTAGGCTGCGTAAGGTTTCCCTACTTAGCCCTGCTGCCTCATTCTCAGACTTTGTATTAAATGCTAGGATTAGGGTTTTGGTATTGAAAAAGTACGATTACGGTAGTGTACCATCAGATGAATATATTGGTCTCGTATCAATGTAGTTTTTGCCCATCACAATGCAGTATCGCTTATGATTTTTTTTATGACAAATAAGGGACGAGACGAGCAAGACGTTCTGATGGTAATTGACACGCCCTGTTGATACGTCCTGCACATTACAATGCAGTACCGCTCAGGATTATTGAAAACCCCAAAAATTCTGATCGGCACCACAATTGCGCTCATCTCCTTGAGACATAAGATGTTAGGTCTCGTTTGCCCAGTTATTTCACTAGCTACGGCGCCCTTCAGACCGAAACACAATAATGCTTACATATTACTGCTTCAGGGCAGAAATAGGCGCCGGTTGTGGTACCCATAATATAGCCGGCATCCTGTGCAAAGGAGCCTCCCACTGGTAATATATTATTGAACAAACCTAAACTGAGTGGTACTGCAATAAAGCTTGTCACTTTCAGATAAGATTTCAAGTCGCAGTAGGCACGAATACTGGTTGCACACTTTTAGTTTTTTTTTAGAATATTTATTTAAAATACAATATAGTTATAGCTTACAATATAATAACACACACTTAAACTTTAGGAAGCTTATCTGTGTGTGAAGCCGCGTAGAATTAAATTACATAATATTTAAAAAGAAAACAACAATTACTTTCAATTAACACAGTTATTACAAGATGTTAAATTACAATTTTAACAAAGTAGTATAGAAATCAATAAAATGCAAAACAAAAAATAATTATCAACTAAATGTTAGTAATTACAACTTAGTTGTCTACTTAGCTTACCGCAGATACAATTATATTAATGAAGGATTTTGTAAAAAGTACTTTTTTAACGATGACTTATATTTATTTTTATTTATATATAATTTTTGGATCTCTAAGGGAGTCTCGTTTAAGTATAGAGGAATGACGTAGTTGTTTGCTCTGGTGCCATATATATTTGTAGGTTTAGGTAATTTAAATGACATGTTTGTTCCTGTAAATTGTCTTAGATGAGGTAGTCTTTGAATTTCTCGAAGGAATTTAGATTCATTTATATCAATACAAAGACAATATACGGAATTTCACTTTATCAAAGACATTTATAACCTTGCAATGTTTAAATAGTGCAAGGTCCGTATTTTCTTTGTGTTTATAAAAATAATTTGGAACGATAGTTTTAAGAATTCTTTTTTGTAATTTGTATATATCCTCTAAATATGACTTGTACGTCCTTCCGTAACTGCTTAGTCCGTAGTTTATAACGGAATCCGCCAGAGCCATATATAATAATCTTAGGGCACTATAAGGTAACTTATATTTTAAATATGCAAGTTTACAAAGCACCGATCTCAATTTAGCACAAACATGGTTTTTATTAGGTCCCCAATTGAGTCTATTGTCAATCACAAGCCCAAGGTACGAGTATTCTTGTACATTTTCTATTTTAATACAATCACACGTCTGTATTGGATTGTGGAAACAACGGTGGTGGTGGGCGATAATAGCGGGTTCATTTTGTGTTTTATGATGTGACGAATGTACATACATAAGTTTAGTTTTGTTAATATTAATAACCAATCCGACATCATGAGCCCACATACACATATTATTGAAATCTGATTGCATATCATGTTCTGCTAATTTAAGGTTTTTGTTTGCAACAACCAAACAAGTGTCATCTGCAAATTGGTACACTGAGGCTTTCGTGATTACACCACACATATCATTTACATATAGTAAGTATTCTAAAGGACCTAAGATTGAGCCTTGAGCACAGCCGCTTAGTGTAGGTATCATAGTGCTTTTAGTGTTTAATACTTTCACTGATGTACAACGATTATTATGATAGCTTTTGATTAAGTTAAGAAATGGTCCCTGTATCCCATTTTGCGAGAGCTTGAGTTGATAACACAAAAGACGCTGATCCCAATATATTCATACATTGACGGCCAATATAGTTGAATGGTCCCGGGTTCGAATCCCGGTAGGTGCAATCATTTATATGATGAAAATGCATGTTTATTTCCGAGTCATGGATGTTTATATGTATGTTTAAGTAAGTTTATAGTATTTTATATATCTTTGTCTTGTGCCCATACTACAGGCGATGCCCAGGTTCGGGCAAGATAATTTGTGTAAAAGTGTGTCAATATTATATTATTATTACATCCCCATTGCATTTAATAAAACCTCAGAAAACGAGAAATAAATATTTAAAAACATAAACGTTACCCAACACTAGAACTTCACATAGATCATCAATCACTAGATGTATATTTAAACTCACAGCCCGTTAGAGAAACTCTACAAAAACATATATAAAAGTATCTTAACACAATCACGATATATTTATCTCACAGTTCATAGAATAGAACAAATATGTATACACTTATTCACCGGGTGGTTCTACGTAGCGCAAATAAAACACTGGAATGCGAGAGCGTATCTTAAAATGTATACGTAATATTAGTAATACGCATCTCATACTATTTCCTTGTACCGAACAGCTGATCGGCTGCACAATACGTTTGTGTGCGTTAGGCCACTGTCCCACTAAGACTGGTTTGGTGTGACCCACTTGTCTCGATTTTGCACAAGTCAAGTAAAAGTGAAAGATAAACATTCTACTCTGATTATGTTATGACATAGTTATATTGGCATTTCTTGCATCTTCGTTGTATAGAGATTAAGTACTACTTTTGATCTTATAAAGGTGAATATTTCATGTATATTCTATATAGCGGTCACGGACAAAATATCTAATGTATAAAATTCTCGTCTCCCATTGTTTGTTACCAAACTACTCCGAACATCTGAAGCGATTTGCATGAAATTTTGTGTGCATATAGGGTAGCTCTGAGAATCGGCCATCATCTATTTTTCATACCCCTAAATGACTAAATATATTTTTTTGACAATTTTTTTATTTTTATTTTATTATGATTCAACATTGAACAGTACATACAACTTCAAATTTTCGCCCTTCTACGATCTACAACTATTTTTGTATCGCGATTTTTATATTGTTCTGCTCCAAGATGGCAATCGAATACAATAATTGAAGTACGAAATATTTGGTAATTTTTTTATTACTTTATATGGCAATATAACGTTTGCTGGGTTAACTAGTTAAGTGATAGAGCGTATATTTCTTTTGCAGCTTTAACAACAAAATTTATATATACATAGTTACTTATATAATACTAGCTGACCCAGCAAACGTTGTATTGCCAAACAAATTAATAAACAAAATAAAAAAAAATTGTGGCTATAAAAATAGATGTTGGCCGATTCGCAGACCCACCCGATATCTACAAAAAATTTCCTACAAATCAGTTCAGCCGTTTCGGAGGAGTTTGGTAACAAACAATGTGACACGAGAATTTTATATATTAGACTAGCTGACCCGAGAGACGTTGTTCTGTATATAATAAGTAAAATAATGTTTTTATATGAATTTGTCAATAATATATCATAACATCAAAAATTACTTCGTAAAATATGCGCCCTGCTGTCGTAATGAAATTGTTTCACAGCAGAACTGTCACACCGTGCGTCAATAAATTCTCTCATAGAAATTATGTATGGACACATCAAAGGAAAAACAAATTTGTTGTTTTTATTTAATTTAGCAGCATTTTCCTATTTATTCACCTTCTCTGGACTTCCACAAATAATTCAAGACCAAAATTAGCCAAATCGGTCCAGCCGTTCCCGAGTTTTAGCGAGACTAACGAACAGCAATTCATTTTTATATATATAGATTATTTTTGTAATCGGTAGTATAATGCTAGAATAATATACCATTATTTATTTAGTGAGTCTGTTTTACTGTGTGTGTGTTTTTAACTTTTGTTTTTTTTATAATTTACATTATTTTTTTTTATCTTAATCGTGTAGGCCAGTGAGTATTTATGTTGCATCAATTTGCTAAACGATAAAGATGTAAATGTTGATTTAAAAGAGTGGTAATGAGTTGCATACCTCTTCTTATTAAGGCGACACTAAAAGCCAGCGACCTTGAGCGATATGAGTTCACGGCTGCCGGCCCGCCATCTATGTAATAAAGCCAATATTTTCAAAATTCTTGCGTGGAAAACAGTTTATATGCTTACAATCCTCGTTATTCACTACTAATCTCAATAAATGAACCTACACAAAAAAGTACAAGCTATAAGAATAACTTTTATGAGAGAAGTACCAAAAAATGCGTCACGCCATGCCAAAAAACTTGTTTAACTTCAAAGAAAAGTGGTAGTTCAAAAAGGCTGGGCAGTGTTAACTATAATCAACAGCAAGCATTAGCAACCTACAAATATGACTTAAGGATATGTGTAACAGGATTAAGTAGTGTTCATAGCTTGAAATGCTAAACTTTCACCACAAAACTTGTCTAAAAACACCTTGTTTGCGTGTTTTCTGCTTACTCTTCGCCTTAAAGCTCAACTTTTTCCGAAGTTGTGGTAAATTGTAAAATATATTTTGACATTCTTATCTTAATTTCTTAAACCTGAATGGCTAAAGTGATATTGATTTAATTTGAAACTAAAAACGCAATAGCGATTTTTCTACATGGCCGCTTTACATACAAAACCAAATCTTAATATATATATTTTTTGTGTACGTGTGTATGTCACTGAACACCTCCTAGACGGCTGGACCGATTTTGATGAAATTTTTTGTGTGAGTTCAAGGGGATTCGAGGATGGTTTAGATTCACAATTGAACTACCTCCTAAACGGCTGGACCGATTTTGATGATATTTTTGTGTGTTCCAGTGAGTTTGAGATTGGTGTGTGTCTTCAGGTGGATTCGAGAATGGTTATGATTCACAATTAAACTACCTCCTAAGCGGCTGGACTGATTTTGATGATTTTTTTGTTTGTTTCAGTGAATTTGAGATTGGTTTAGATTCTCGATTCCGTCCATATAATATAATTCTCCTGCTCATGTGTATGTTAGTGAACTCCTAACGGCTAGACCGATGTTTCAAATTTAAGACGTGTGTTCACGACAACGTCTGTTGGGTCCACTAGTATATATATAAGTATTTAAAAGTACATAATGATATTACTAAGGTTTACCTTGTTAAATTATTTGGGTGCAATTTTTTTTTTATATAAATTTGTTTTATTATTTAGAGCCTTGTTTAGAAATGCCAACCAAAGTTTTAGTTTATGTTAATATTCACCTTGTGAAGACAATGATTTGTTAAACTATCCTATGAATATGTTAGTCCTTTTTCATATTTAATTCTTAAATTAAATCTAATATATAAAATTCTCATGTCGCGGTGTTTGTAGTTAAACTCCTTCGAAACGGCTTTTCCGATTCTCATGAAATTTTGAGTGCATATTGGGTAGGTCTGAGAATCGGACAACATATATTTTTCATCCCCCTAAATATTAAGGGTGGGGTTTTTTTTTTTTAATTTTTGACAATTTTTTTTTAATTTGTTTGATTATGAGTCAGCATTAAAAAATACATACAACTTCAAATTTTCACTCATCTACGATCAACAGTTACTTTTGTATCGCGATTTTAATATCGACAATACAGCGTTTGCTGGGTCAGCTAGTGTCCTATAATTTTTTAGCCTTAAACTTCAACTGTGTTCATAACGAACGTGAAGTAGAGTTATTTACAATTTAAAAATATTTCAGCCTTAAAAATAATAATCTTGCCCCAAACTAGGCATAGCCTGTACTATGGGAACAATGATATATTTAATACATTATACTTACTTAACATACAATATCCGGACGACCGAGCCTTGCTCGGATTTTTAAGAATGTACAAAACTTGAACAAAAAAATAACTAATAGGACATCTGGATTCGAACCGGGGTCTTCTGCTTTCCGGATCACCCAATGTCCCATCTGAGCTATAATAGTCTTGTATATAATGACGAAATTTTCCTTTGTATTCTAATGTTATTGTAGCTGTTTCTCATTCAAACATGGATAAAACCATTTTTTTTAAATTGAAACCTAGCTAGATCGATTTATCACCCCCGAAATCCCCTGCATACTTAATTTTATGAAAATCGTTGGAGCCGTTTCCGAGATTCAGATTATATATATATATACAAGAATTGCTCGTTTAAAGATATAAGATAAATACATATAAACATCCATATTCGTCGAATAAATGTTTGCACCTAGCGGGATAGAACCCGGGACCTCTAGCTCAGTAGGCAGGTTTACCAAATACTGGGCAATATGGGTCGTCAAATATACTTGGTATTAAGTTATACCTGAGAATAAACAAAGAATATGCGAAATGTTTACAAATAGATATTTGGTTTATGATTGGTTGATATGGGCGTATAAAGTTATTTTTTTATTATATAGGAGGACAAACGAGCGTACGGGTCACCTGTTGTTAAGTGATGACCGCCGGCCATAATCTCTTGCAACACCAGAGGAATCACAGGAGCGTTGCCTGCCTTTAAGGAAGGTGTACGCGCTTTTTTTGAAGGTACCCATGTCGTATCGTCCCGGAAACACCGCACAAGGAAGTTCATTCCACAGCTTTGTAGTACGTGGAAGAAAGCTCCTTGAAAACTGCACTGTGGAGGACCACCACACATCCAGATGGTGGGGATGATATACTAACTTGTGGCGTGACGTTCGAAGGTGGAATTCGGCGGCAGGAATCAGGTTAAACAGCTCGTTTCTCGCGTTTATTTGCAAGGCTGATATACATTCGGAAAACTTCAGAATTATCATTGTATTGACAGTGTTATTAGTGATATAGTCGACATTCTGCATATTCTTGGTTTATTCTCAGGTACATTGTTATTCCAAGTTTATTTGTAAGGCCGTTAGTCTATATATTACTTTTGTTACTACAGAATTATAAGACAGGGAGAAGTAATTTTACACTAGGAGTAATTTTATACTGCGTTTATTAATAACACAGAATATAGTATATATATAATATAGTATTTGTAATCATACTCTAAGGTGATATTATGTTTCCTCTTAATATACTTTATTAAATAAGTACATATATTGTTTTGATAGTGAATATTTGCAGGTAATGTTCAGTATTTTCTATTCTTGTAACATTCAATGTGATTTCTTAGTCTATGTAAATAAATCTTTCTCTTATCAAAAATAAGGGGCAAGACAAGCAGGACATTCATCTGATGGTAATTGATACGCCCTTTCCATTACATTGAAGTGCCGCAAAGGATTATTGAAAAAGCCCAATAAATCTGAGTGGCACTACAATTGCGCTCTTCAAACTGAGACATAAGATGTTAAGTCTAATTCTAAGTCTCATTTGCCCAGTAATTTCACTAGCTACGGTGCCCTTCAGACCGAAACACAATAATTTTTATACATTATAAATTAAATTGAATTAAGGAAAAAAGTTGCGAAATTAAGGAATTGTGTTGGTGCTCACCCTGTTGAAGCAATAAATAAAATGAAATATTTTTATTTTTTTTTTATAAATAATACAATATTTAATCATTTGTACAACTTTTGTGTTATATTAGTAATAAGTATAACAATATGGCGTTAGTGAGAAATATTTAAGGTTATAGATAAACAAATAATACAAGATTTTATGACGATACGTCACTCGAATGGTTAGCTCAGTTGGCAGAGCACTAGCACGGAACGCCAGAGGCCGTGGGTTCGAGTGCCGCATCGTTCATAAAAAAATCTCAAGTTAATTTCCTAATATGCAAATATTGGGGTTGAGCAGGTTATCTACTGTAAAGTAGATCCTGTAGATGAAGCTACAACCTGAGAGTTGAACAAAACATACAAGATTTTATGACGATACGTCACACGAACGGTTAGCTCAGTTGGCAGAGTACTGGCACGGAGCGCCAGAAATCGTGGGTTCGAGTCCCGCATTGTCCATAAAATTTTGTTTTCAAATTTTATTTGTGGATTTAAGGTTATACTTGCTGTTTTTATAATATACTAGCTGACCCGACAGACTTTGTTGTGTACATAATAAATAAAAATTATTTTTATTTTAATGAATTTTTCAATAATATTTCATAATATCAAGAATTATTTGATAAAATATGCTCCCTGTTGTTATAATGAAATTGTTTCACAGCAGAACTGTCAACCGTGCGTCAATAAATTCTCTCACAGAAAATATGTCCATACAAAAACAATATTGGAAATAATAGTATATTACGCACATAGGGAGAAAAGTAGGTCATTCTCACCCGCAGAATATTGACAATCGCGGGTGGAAATGTC
Source organism: Leptidea sinapis (assembly GCF_905404315.1). Classification (NCBI taxonomy): domain Eukaryota; kingdom Metazoa; phylum Arthropoda; class Insecta; order Lepidoptera; family Pieridae; genus Leptidea; species Leptidea sinapis. The sequence goes on from NC_066268.1 coordinate 7,284,493, forward strand.
CTACTTATCTGACGTAATGCGTATACGATTTTTTTTCTCTCCTGGATGAAAAGCTCGCTTTTAGTCCCTGGTACGAGGGACGAAAGTCGTCTTGCCGGGAGAGAATCGCTCACTTTTGTTCCTCGTACCAGAGACTAAAGGACAGCTTTTCATCGAGGTGGGAAAAAAAAATTGTGGGTCCCAAATCGAAATATAAACGTCCCTATCTCTCAAGTTGGACTTAACTACACTCCATGAAGTCCCATTAAAATCCGTTCAATAGCTTAGGAGTTCACTGTAAACAAACATCAGGACAGTGGATTTATAATATATATTTAAGATTGTAAGCTCCTTATAAATAAATAGAACTGACTTGTTTTAAAATACGCGGCAGAAATTAAAAGTGTGTCAAGATAGTGGAAAAAGCATGCCCTTTTATAGTTAATTATCGATTGATTTAATAAGGATGTAACAAGTACATTAAGAATGGAAATATAAGGTTATGAGGTAATCATAGAGTATCATAAAAACAGATAGATCTGGTATGCAATATAGAAACATACCATACAATTTAGAACAAATGCTTATAGCCTGAACACATGATCGGATTTACGGTCGAACCATCGGACGCGGTTTGTTAACGGAACATATTCGATGGTATGTTTTTTTTTTTTTTGGATTTGGAGGACAATGAGCGTACGAGTCACCTGTTGTTAAGTGATCACCGCCAAAGTGTAGTATTGTCCATCACACAAAATTATTATTATTACAGTCCGAACCGCACCAAGTACGACGCCGGCCCAATTGGCACGAGGCGCCCACTTGACCATCGGATAGTTCGCCCATACCAAATCTGATCATGTGTTTAGACTATAAGAATAGCAGCGTCGGTGGCGTAATAGTTAGAGGCGTTGACTCTCACCATGATGCCCCCGGTTCGATCATCTTCCACGTACCAATGTGGTATAGGTTTTAGAATTCATACATACAGCTAACGCGTAAGCTTAATGCAGTCGGGGCCTGAGGTTAAGGGAGCATCTCCCCCGCTCTCCGCACGTCCTGCCTACAGTGTAGTGTTGTGCTGTAGTGTCGCTTACCGAGTTATCGCGTTAGTATCTATAGTTGCGATACCGTATTAATTTTCGATTTTAATAATAACCGATCCGAGTCCTGATCTAGTTTCCGTTCCCAAAAAACGAGTCTTTATTCATCGCGAAGCACGAGAATTAGCGAACAATGTTTTGACATGACGTGAACTTGTTTAAATTTATCGACACACTCATGATTATGGTTATCGATTATAATTAGATCACAGCACTATCGCATTCCTGAGCTCTGAATTCATCTCACGCGATACCTGTAGGTTTATTCGACGCTTAACGAAACCTCTGGTGTCGAAAGAGGGATGATCTGTATGTACTGCCCTCAGGCTATTTAATTAATAATTTTTAACGAAATTCTATTAAAATACTCGCCGTTCCCACCCGCTTCGCTGTGTGAATTATAAATGGAAATAAATTAATGAAGGAACGTTGTAATTCGAAAAATAATAGCCATAAATCATCTAGGATAAATTTCGCAGCGAATGGTGGTGGTTTCATGTCGATACGATCAGTGGATTATGCGTGATTGAGCCTAATATATATATATATTAGAAGAATATCTATAATATGTATATATAATAGATAGTTAATTAATAAATTTTAACGAAATTTAATTAAAATATAAAGAAGCCGACTGAGTATCTTGCGCCGGTTCTTCTCAAGTCAGAGTCATTTATTTTCTTACGGGTTGTTCTTGAGGTTAAATAAATTAATAATAATTTAAATCCTATGTTGAATAATAATAATAATCTGCAATTAGTACATGTCATGAATGATAAATATTATGTTATTTTAGCATTGTAAACAGACATTTCAATTTTATTTTCTGTAACTTAATTGGTTATTCTAAATGAATTATTATTTTATGCTTTTAAAAGTCTTTCCTGTGTCATAAATCACCTAGAATTTCAAAGTTTGCACGACTATTATTTAAATTGTGAGATATAATGAAATCGTGGATTAAATCTAAGATAAATAAATATATATCGTCAGCGATGAGACCACCTACCATATTAAACTTTCACTTTTTTTTCATCGGAGGATAAATGAAGGTCATGATGGAAAAGTAAACGTCTTTAAACAATTTTGATCTTTTATTTTGGTGAACCTGTCTGAGATACTGTTGGCCGGTCTTAAGATGTTAAGAACACCCCAGATAAAGAAGGTTACAACAGAAACATGGAAGATCTCAGATAGCTTGACGCAATCATTACGTGGTGCGGAGGACCGGAACAGTGTGCCAACGTGTTGCGTCAGCGACCAGCGGCCGGTGCTATAAACGAAACTTGTGTTTATCAACTCTATACTAAAGAGGATTCATATGGCAAATCCATAGACTTAAAATATTCTAGCGTAAAGACAAACGAAGCTTGTGTGAGAGAAGAACATCTCAAACGGAGATACAGCAAGATAGAATAGGTAGGCGAATCTATAGTGACGGTAACAGGGTTTGATCGACATGTCGTAAACACTTGGAATTAGCATCCTACTAACCACATGGGGCACACTAAAAGTGCTGCAACCTTCTTAGTAATAAAAAAAAAAACAATTGGCGGGAAATCATTTGTCAATAGTTTTTTATCACACATTAAACTTCTATGTACGCAACAAAAAATGGAATTAAGTCGAATAGATTTAAGAGGGATGATTTTTTATGATTTTAAAAGTTCTCTCTCTCCACAAGACTTTGCCGCTCGCTCTTCAAAATGGTTTTGGGAGAGAAGCACCTTGCTTGAGCACCGTGACGCGATGGTTTGCTGAATTTGAGAGAGGTCGGGTTTCTTTACTTGACGAATTTCGCGGCCTTCAACTGTCGTCACCGAAAATAATGTGGCTAGTGTTAAGCGGCTAATGGAATAAAACCCGCGGATTACCTATGACACAATTCGAGGACTATTGGGGATTCGTATGATCCAAATTCAGAATATTTTACACGAACAATTGAAATTTTGTTGTCCTTGGATCCCTCATGAACTGACAGCGGAGCAGAAGCGGGCTCACGTGGAATGGTGCTTACAGATGCTAATGAAGTACGACCACGGACATTCTAATGCTGTTTATGACATTGTCACAGAAGACGAAACGTGGATTTATTGTTGTGAACCCGAAAAAAAAACAGCAATCAATCAACAACTAATCTATACATATAAATAAATCGGAGTGTCTGTTTGTAATATTGAAATAACCGTTTTTACTACATGTATATGAATATATTATACTATATATACGGTATATTCACCAAAATAACATTTATTGCAATTTTCTGTCTGTCTGTCTGTTTGGTGTAATCTTTGAACTGGCTCGACCGATTTTGACGGACCCTTTATTGGCAGGTAACTGAGGAGTAACTTAGGCTGCGTTTGTTTTTGAAAAATAAGGTAATGTTGGAATGTCCAAGAAACGGTCTAGTTCTAAAAATAATTTATATGGCAAAACAACATTTGCCGGGTCAGCTAGTAGCAAATAAAAATGGTAGTAAAAGAAAACAATTTTCAGTATAGGATTCGTAAAGATAGCACAGGGAAAATAATATCAGTTTCCGGTTGGGGCTGAATGAGAGCTGGCAACCATATTTTTTCAATTCTTTACTTAATTTTCTCCAAAGTGACGTACAACTTATTAAAAAGGCATATGCGAAAACCACGTACCTGCAGAATCGAGCGGTGGGACCTTAGGCTATAAAATATTTTAAAATAACTAAATTTACAGTTTTTCTTTTTATGTTTACAACATATAAATTATTCTTTATTTATTATTCCCAACATCCTACATAAACATCTAACATAAATTATTGACAATTTGAATAACTAGTTTGAACAGGTTTGAAAAGTAGCCAGAGCGATCCGGATTGATCAGGGTGTGTTTGATAATGACACGTGAATCATTAATTGAGTATTAAGGAGGCTGTCCACTACATCGTTGTACCATGACCATGCTATAAAAGTCCTAACTAATCCGCGTGTCAGACAAAATTGGGATATTGACTGTATTCGAATTAGAATATTATTTTAAATTTATCGTAGGTACAAAGATTTATAAATTAGTGTCAACCAGTGTGTCAACGGATCTCACAGCAGTCATGTGACCAGTACGCTGTAGTATTGGAGTTTTGGCGTGAAATGTTTTCATGTTATTTAAAATATAATATGATTTTTTAGGCTTTATGAACTTGTACTGCCGCCGACAATAAACTTGAAGCGAGTGTAGTTTCAATAGTTTTGTCGGTGTGTTACTCGCACTGCCAAGCGAAAATTGTTCAACGAGTATTATCTTTGATAGCATTTGTCGCTGCAAAAAACTAGTTGACAGAGTGTGAAAAGACAGCGATTAACTTGTAAATTACATGTGTCTCTATTATTTTGTTTCACAATTTTGGGTGTGAAAATATTTGATAGTTAGTTGGTATCTCACTGGTGGTGGGACAAGTGCCTTATTTATATTAAAAAAAAAACATTGCAACTTAAAACGTTTTGTACTACGCTAAGGATTTCCTACTACACCGTATATGACAGTGCTACATACAAAATATATTGAAATGGATTTCCTAGATCTGAGAAAGGTCACGCCTCTTAATATTAATATGGTAATGGTTTATTTCGCCCTTGGGATCCTTTAAAAATAAAAACCGGAAAGATACACGTGTAGAATAACAGTCACATGCGAAACATGCTAATAAGTTCATTAATTTAGTTTTAAATTATTCAGATCATTACATACAAGCCCGCGGCCGCGACTGCGCTCACGCAAGTTAAGTTATTCCAGGTTTAAGACTTGTTCGGTCTTACAAATAAATGTGGCATAGGATAACAGAGAAAAAACTAAAAATATGCAAAATGTTGACTATATCGCGCTATATGCAGACGCTCAGACAAACCGACACAGAAAATATTATAAGATTTAATATAATTGTAATATATAAAATAATATGTCGCATATATCCTTAAGGACAACTTGTTATTATCGCACCAAATCTAATGGAACTGGTTATATGAGTGATATGTGTTTGATATTGGTGATTAACTTCGGGTTTAGAATATTTAATTTTGCCATGAATAATGTATTAGGAAGGCCAGAGGTATATATGAAAATCAAATAGAATTAATAAAAAATTGTTTAACAGGATTTCAATAAGATATCATATTATGTATAATATCCGGACGACCGAGGATTTTTAATAATGTACAAAACTTGAACAAAAAAAAACCTAATAGGACGTCTGGATTTGAACCGGGGTCTTCTGCTATCCGGATCACCCAATGTCCCATCTGAGCTATTATAGTCTTGTACATAGTGGCCAAATTTTCCATCGTATTCTAATGTTATTGAAGCTGTTTCTCATTAAAACACGGATAAATCTAGCTAGATCGATTTATCACCCCCGAAATGCCCTGTGTACAAAATTTTATGAAAATCGTTTCAGCCGTTTCTGAGATTCAGATTACATATATATAAGAATAGCTCGTTTAAAGATATATAATAACTACTCTATTATATTTGTGTATAATATATTTGTGTATGAATTATGCTTTGGAATTTTAAACTTCTTCATTTTGTGTATATAGTAATTAATAACGAAAGTTATTCAAGTATCTTATATAAGTAACGCACTAAATATTGATATATTGTTACTTACACTCACAACGGATTGAAGCCGTATGTATGGGTGTGGTCACCCTTTCACCTCACTACTATGTGAAATATTATATAGCATGGTCATGGTTTGTAAATAGGCTTGGGTACAGTTCAGTGCAGTTCTGTTTCACTGCAACCAATGTGATCTTTTGTGAAAGCCACTATTACTACAAGCTCACTGCTAAGATTGAATCTTTTCATGAATCTTTTGCAGTGAGCTGACGTATCTCAAGTGGTTGAAGAATTGGATTTCTCAAAGCGATGATATGTTTACGCATTAAAGGACCACATTGAGAGAGGATGTGCTACGGGGTTTCATCTGCACTATTACAGAATCTACACGCTCTGCAATATCTGAGGTTCCATCAATCCTAAGATTGACAGGTGTTTGTTTAATCTGCAGTGCTCCGTTAGCGTTCTGTTAATAATTGAGATTTAATTTAAAAATTTTAGAAGTTTGTTTTTTTTTATGGAAAAGGAGGACAAACGAGCGTACGGGTCACCTGGTGACCGATAGAAGACACACAATGAAGCGAAGTATCTACGCAACGCCAGGTGATTGAGCTGTTCACAGAGCACTGGGTCTCAGACAAGTCGAGCAGCACTGCGTTGCATGCGGTCACATGGATCGAGCTGATACTGGGGAGTGCAAGACCAAAGATGACAGCAATTCTCCATATGTGGCTGGACCTGCGCTTTGTAGAGCGCTAGAATATGGGGCGGCTTGAAGTATTGCCGTGCTCTATTTATGACGCCCAGCTTCTTCGAAGCCGATTTAGCTTTGCCCTCTAGGTGAACACAGAATTGGCAATCGCTCGAGATTTCGAGACCCAGTATTCCAATACTAGGCGAGGCTTTATATAAGATTGCGGTGTTATCGAAGAGAGGTGATACGACAAATGGGGTTTCTTTAGTGCGCAGACCCGAGTCCCGTTCATATATGATATTATAAAATAAATTTCAATACAATTTCTTATTATTATATATAATAGGGCTACTGGCAATCCAAGCGCTGGCAGCTATTTCGGTTAAAGGATCAGCCTAGATATCCAATAAGGAAATGCTGCCAGTATTCTTGGTACCATTCCCAGTAGTTATAGTTTTAATTTTATGTAATCATAGTATTGTAAATATAGTTTTTTTTTGTTTATAATGTGATTATATATTAAATATAAGTTTCTTGTGGTTATTCCAGCATTTTTCACACTACCATGTAAAAACATCTGAGTCATATAAACTATTGCATCCTTTCTCATATAGATGAGTTGCATACTACTACAGAACAGATAACAGATAAAATCTCTTTAAACTGTTCTGTGCATATTTCTATACAGTATTAATTAAAAAAAAACTAAATACATAATTATATTTAAAGATATTTTAGATACAAAGATAAAAAACGATACCTACATAGTTATATTATTGTATGGTAAGTTATTTATTTTGTTATTAACTTATAAGAATTTCATTCGGAATTATAACACATTTCAGAATATAAAAGAAGGTAGCGCAAGAACTGTATAAGGTCGGGTACACATATATAACAAATGACTAATTAATCAAATAAATATTACTAAAAATAACAAGTACGTAATTTTAATGAGGTATTAAAAAATGGGGATATTAACAAGAAAAAAGTTATACAAAACAAACGCGATAAAACCTTATTATTTATGTAAATATAATCAAAAATAACTTTGTGTACTGACCAGTAAGAAATAGACAAAAACTTTTCAACAAAAAAATTAAAAGTATTAATTAGTAGTTTTACGTAATTAATTAGTTTGCTTGTTTGGCGACGACTTAAAATCACTCAGATATATTTTAGTTATAGTCTAAATACATGGTCGGATTTGATACGGCCGGACCATCGGACGGTCCGATGTGCGCCTCGCACCAATTCGTCCGGGGTACAAGGCCCTCGCCCGGCTTCGCTGTAAAAGCCTTTGGGTCTGACAGCACAGAGGTGGTTTTTAGTCGGTAAGGGGGTGTATACACCCAAGATTGATATATGGGACTTGAATACGTAATTGTATTTTCCTCGTCTCCAAAAATACTGGTAGTAGTGATAATTTTGTGTGATGTACAATACGACATGTCAACAAATATGGTACTGGTTTAGCAGACCGCATCTGATGTTTCAGCCGTAACAAATCCGATCGTGTGTTTAGGCTATAACAAATATAGGTTGATTATTTTTTGCTTTTCAGTTTTTTTGGCGGTTTAACTTTTTTGTTAATAAGTTTGTATCTTATAACTTTTTGTGGCTATAATCTGCTTAATATATGCTTAATTTTTTAACACTTCTAAAATTGCTATTTTAAAAATAAATGGTTACTATTTTTGAATTAAGTCCAAACATAAGCTAGTGTAAAACGTGGAGGTTACGTTGACGTTCCTTCGTCTTCATCATCAGACCCTATGTGACAGTCACAAACTATCTTGGTGTAAAGTTCTCATCCATACAAAATAAACAAGCCCAATCACGTAGTTGCTGTAAATGATAGAGGTATGCCCTGGA